>NC_091842.1:31289026-31590193 GCF_037783145.1 Equus przewalskii | reverse complement strand
TCACACACATTGTAGTTTTCATTTCAAAAATGTCAATGTGTGGGGCCAGCCTGGTGGTGTAATGGTTAAGTTCACGCATTCCACTTCAGCAGCCTAGGGTTCACATGTTTGGATCCCAGGTGTGGACCTGCCACCAGTCATCAAGCCATGCTGTGGTGGCATCCCATATAAAATAGAGGAATATTGGCACAGATGTTAGCTCAGCGACAATCTTCCTCAAGCAAAAAGAGGAAGATTGGCAACAGATGTTAGCTCAGGGCCAATCTTCCTCACAAAAAGAAAAAAAAGTCAATGTGAGTCTTTTTTATATCTTCCATATATCTACTTAACTTCTGATATTGTGAATACAATTATTACAGCTACTTTAATATCCTTGTATGCTAATTCAAATATCTGTGTCAGTTCTAGGTCAATTTTGATTAATTAGTCTGCTCATTATGGGTCATATTTTCTTGCCAATTAATTCTTGATTGGATGCCAGACATTGTGAATTATGCCTTGTTGGGTGCTGACCATCTTTGTATTCCTATAAATATTCTTGAGCGTGTTATGGGACACAGTTTTATTCCTTGGAAAAGTTTTATCCTTTCAGATCTTGCTTTTAATATTTGTTAGGCAGGACCAGAGCATTGCTCAGTCTTGGTCTAATTATTCCCCATTGTGAGGCATGATCCTTCTATGTACTCACCCCAATGCCTCATAAATCAGAGGTTTTCTAGTCTGGCTGGTGGAACAGGCATGACTCCCAGCCCTGTGGGAGCACTGAGCCCTGCTACCTCTAATCTTTTGGGGTGATTCTTTCCCTCACATCAAGTAGTTTCCTCACCTGCATGTGCTAATCAGTATTCAGTCAAACATTCAAGAGGTACCCTCTTCAGCCTTGAGGAAAAAATCCCCCCGATCTACTTAAATCACTGCTTTTCTTGGTTTCTGTTACTTGCAGCTGAGCATATTCTTGAATTTGCCCCTCTGCCCCTTTCCTCCGTAGAGAACAATTTGGGTCTGTACCATTACCCCAACACAGAAAACAGAAACAAGTCAATTCTGCTTGGAGGACCTCCCCGACCCCAATTCCCAGTGGATCTGATAGAATTGATGTGGAAATAGAAACTTAGAGGTGGGAATTTTTTCTTTAAAGCAAGGTAAAACATGATTAGAATAGCTACATGTATTGCACATTTATAGCTACATTTATTGCTATTTATGTGTCAGACACTGGGCTAAGCACTTTACATAAATTACCTCATTTAATCTTCCAAATTACGTTAAGATGTAGGGATTTATATATTTATTCAACAAATGTTTCTGGATTATTTGAACAGTTCTTGGTACTGTGGACATTGCCATGAATTAATACAAGGTACTTTCCATCCATGGAGTTACATTCTGGTGAGGGAGACAGACAACATCGAATAAATAAAATAAAAATACAAGGCTATGAACAGATCACTGAAGATCACTAAAATGTGATAAAGATAGAACATGTGTCACTTTAGGTCAGGTCACTGTGGAGGGTGCTCTGAGGTGCCATTTAAGGTGATGTCTAAATGACAAGAGTGAAACAATGACAGGAATATCAGGATAATCCAGGAAGAGGTTACAGCTGGTTCAAAGCCCTTAAGTTAAGAACAAGCATGGTGGGTCCAAAGAATAGCACCAAAAATAGCCAGTGTCACTGGAGAGTGAAGAGTAAGAAGAGATAGGGTTCTGGGTATTGGTAGGAGCAGAGTCATGACAGTCATGTTGGACTCAGTAAACCAAGGCCAGGGGTTTTCATTCCATCCCAAATACAATGGTAGGTCATTGGAGGATCTTAAGCAAGGTAGTGCTATGATCCTATTTTTTTTGTTTGCAAAATCAATCTGGCTGCGCTTCAGTGAATAGTTTATGAGGGGCAAGAATGGAAGTAAGGAAATGAATTAGGAAGCTTTACAGTTGTCCTCAGGATGACAGGACTCCGCTTGGCTATGGTGAGACTAAAGATGGAGGGATGAAGATGAAACTGGTATATGTTTTGGGGGTGGAGTTTTCAGAGCTCACTCCTAATTTGGCTCTGAGCTGTGAGACAGGAGGATCAAGAATTGCTCTTAGGATTTTGGCTAAGGAATTTTCATCCTCATTTTCTATGTGAGGAAATAGAGGCATATATGAAGAGATTATATTTTGGAGAGATTATACGACTTTCTAAAGGTCACACAGCTAGCCCATAACATTCATTTATAATGTGTTTATTTATTCATTCAACAAATATGTGTGAGGTACAGCAGAAACATGAATAGTCAAGATAGTCATAGTCTCTCATAGAATTCACAGGTGTAGAGGAGAAAAGAATGTATAAATAATTACACACACAAGCCCAGACGCACAGAGAATATTTATTCATTATTAAGGTGCTTCAAAGAATCTGAAATTCAAACTCAGTCTTTATAACTCAAAGCTCATGCTATACCTCATGTAATAGTTGATTGAATTTCCCAGGGTTTGAAAGGAGAAACCCAGGAGTCTGGACTGCACAGACCCTCCCTGCCATTCCACGTAGCCACCTTATTGTTTGCTTGGGTTCTTGTCACTCAGCCACAAGCACCTCTGGATTTTTTCTTTTAATCTTTCTCCTCATATTTTCCACTCGTGGAAATCCACTTCAGGACTCTTGGCAAACAATTACTGAATACCTACTATGTGTCAGGCACCAGGCTAGTCACTGGAGAATCAAAAATGAGTAAGAGATCCTCCTGTCCTCAAAGGATCCACAGTCCAATTGGAAAACAGAATCAAAAGCAATTATTTCAACCCAGTATGATTAGTGTCATGACTGATAAGCACAGGATGCCATCAGACCACAGAGGAGAGCACCCTACACAGACTGGAAAAAAGTAATTAGAAAGACTTTCTTAGAGGGAGCGATTTAAGAGAAGAAGGATTTTGCCACACAAAAAGGAGAGAAAAAGAATTCTAAGACAGACAGAGCAGTCCAAGTAAAATCATAGGTTTTTGAAATAACACGCAAGTTCAGGGGACTATGATGTGCTCGGACCATAAAGAGAAGGAGGTGATGGAAGGAGAGGAGGTTGGAGAAGGGGTCCTAGCCCGTCCTCACATGAAATTCATCACGAAGCCTCTTTTTCCCACAATCCCTCCTCCCTTTCTTTCTCCCTTCCCCCTTTCCTTCTTCCAAAAAAAAAAAAAAGAAAGAAAGAAAGAAAGAAAAAGAACAGGAAGGACTTCCCAATGCAAACTGGAATCTGCATTTAAAAGACTAGACTTCCTTGCTTTTCTCCCCATCTTGCCATCTGGGGACCTGCTGTATCTGATCATGGATCGTCTTTTGTTTGGGGGGCATCTCAGTCTCAGGGTTTTCATCTGAAATTCTTTCCGTCCCTCTTCCATCCGGCTGTTTCTTTAACTAAAAAGGGAACCTGCCAGGGGGAACATGTCAGGATCTTGACAGAATCTACTGTCTGTATATATTTTAAAACACATGAAAGGGACTCTGAGTCACTTAGGGGCATTTCCTGTTCCTTGCATTTCTGTTCTAAGGACTGTCACCAAAGTTCGCCTCTCAATGCTGAGAGTTTTGGGCTTCTTCCTAGAGTCAGAGAGAAATATTTAGGGAACTCTCCTGGGTTAAGCCCTTGAAAGTTTTTACCTTGTAGGGACAAATATATGTAATTCTTCTCCTGAGAGCTCTCAATTATCCTTTCAGCTCTCCAACACACATGAACACACAAGCACACATGTACAACACATGCATGCACACAGACACACATGCACACACACACACACATTCTCTAGTTCTTTAATTATCTTTTTTTTAACCGAAATATAAACTCTTGCAGGAATCTCTGAGAACAGTGCCCCAGTTTACGGTTCTGGTCGACCAGGGCTTGCGCTGTAACTTGGGAATTTTGTCAGCTCCTGATCCCATGGCAAAGCATTTCAGGGAGGACCCCCTACCGTTATTTTATGTTCACGGTTGATTTTAATGTCTTTTATCCCATTTTTGGAGAAACTGCTGAAGGAATTTAAAAAATACACCCCTCTTTTCATTTCACTAGGAACCCAACGTGACCTATAAGAATTTGTAAAATTTAACTAATAGAAAACGTTTTTAAAAGCCAGGGAGATAAATAGATAGATAGATAGATAGATAGATAGATAGATAAGAAGGTAAGAAAAAGGAAAAGATTATATGTAAATATATAGGTCCACAAAATTACATATGCCCATATGGGTTTTCCATTTGGCTTTGAGCTGTCTGTCAACCTAAGAAAAAACATACACTTTCAAATCAATGTTTTCTTCCCAAAATAAGAAACCACACTCTAGAAAGAACCAATGTTGCCCTCTTGCTTTGGTCAGAAGGAATTATCCTGCAGCACTGGAGTCTGGTCCAGTCTCAGACTGTATTTTACTCCCCAGAAACCCTGGACCTCCTGTTGCATCCATTCCTAGATCTGCAAAATGCAGGCGTTGAACTATATCACCCCTGAAAGGTCCATTCCAGTTCTAATAGTCTAGGATTTTATAAATGACTTAGTCGTGGTTTAGTGATTCTGCCAAACGTATTCCCAAAATCATCACCTGCTTTCTGCAAAACAACCTTCCAGATCCTCTCAGTTTTCGTCTCTCTACTTGAGCATTTCTTAGTCCTCGTGAACCGGCACCACCAGGGGATTTAGGGGGAGGAAGGCGTTAAAAATGCAGACTCAAAGGCTGGACTCAGATCCATTGAATCCTAACGTCTGGGGTGGTGCTTGGGGCTGTGAACTTAACAAGCTGTCTGGGTGACTCTCATGGACCATCAGGGCTTCTGTTGTTTCCATAGGTAACGCTCTGTATTAGCTTCCTATTGCCACTGTGACAGATTCCCACAAACTTAGTGGCTTAAAACAACACAAGTTTATGCTTTTATGGCTCTGGAGGTTAGAGGTGCTAAGTTAGTTTCAGCGGGCTGAAATCAAGGTGTCAGCAGGGCCTCCTTCTGAAAGAATTCAGTTCCTTGCTTATCCCGGCTTCTAGCAGCTGCTCAAATTCTTTGGCTCATGGCCCTGAGTCACTCCTATTTCTGTTTCCTTTGTCACATCTCCGTCTCAGACTCAGACTCTGACCCTCCTGCCTCTCTTTTTCAAGGACCCTTGGGGTTACACAGGGTCCACTTGGATAACCCAAGATAATCTCCCCATCTCGAGATCCTTAATTCAACCACATCTGCAAAGTCCCTTTTGCCATGTAAGGTAACATATTCACAAGTTTTGGTTATGAGGATGTGAACATTTTGGGGGGGCCATTATTTATCCAATCACATGCCCCCCTGGTTTTACTGGGGCTGATATAAGGGCCTCAGAATTCGTCGCTGGAATTTTTCTCTTGTAAGAGCCAATGAACTGACTCTAGGAGATGTCACTAAAACACTTGCTAATATTAATCTATATCCCACCAGGTAATCAGCAATTGCCTGCATCATACATCACTTAGAACCTTCCATTTCATAAATGCAAATATATTCTTCCCAGAGGACAGAGTCATGTCTATTAAAACAAGACGGTTTAAGGACCAGACTGACCTGAATTAGCATCTGCCTCCATCTTGCAAGCCACATGTTGCTTAACCTCTCTGCCTCTCAGTTTCCTCATCTGCAAAGTGGGTTCTCACAGCCATTAACTGGCAGTTAAGACTAGAGTCCTCTGCCTAGCTCATCTGACTCCTGGACCTGCGCTTTGCTTGGTGTGTGTGTGGCAGAGAAGGAATGATGACCAGAAGAGAGACTTTCTTTCATTTTCTATAATATGCCTTAATTTTTATTTTGAGTCTCAATTCCACCAAGCAGAGGAAACTAAATCTTGGACTATTTCGGGGTTCTTCTTCCCTCCTTTCTTGAAGGGTTTTGGCTAAGTTCTGGGGCTTCTAGAGTGACGTTGAGCTAAAGGATGTCTATTTTTCTGTCTTTCTGTGTGTGCTAGCACCCCCTGAGAAGCATTCTATCCCATCTAGACAGAGCCATGGCCACTCCAGGTCTCAGTCACTCTCAGCCTCTCCTGAACCTGAGAAACATTTGATTTCTCTTTCTCAGGCTTGAGGAACAGGGAGAGAAGGATGCCCAAGACACTTCTCACTCCGTAAGCAACCCCCTGGTCTCTGCACTATGCCTGTCCCTCCGAGTCTGGGGAATCTCAGTGCATCTATCAGGACAGTTGGCCACTTCCATTTATCCTCTGCTACTCCCAGGCACTCCCAGGACGGGGCATTCTAGAGTCCTGCTATTTTTGAGCTGTACTCTTTCCAAGCATCTATGCCAAGCATCTTCTGGAGCAAACTATGTCAGACTCTCATCCTAGTTGCTTTCTTTTGTAGATAGGCAGAGATAAGAGGCTGAGAATGGTTCAAGGTAGCCATTGTGACCAGAGCTCCTGATGCCACCATGATTTCTTTGCCATAAAAGGAGTTATACGTGTGTCCATCCCTTGCAGACAGCCCTTTGGCAGCAGAAACTCAGAAGGTGGTGGAAGGGTCATAGATAGGATAAAACACTTATGTTTAATTGCCTAGGGAGGGTCAGAAACTACTTTTTGTTCTGCTTTGTCAAGCTAATTAGTTGGAAAAGAATGTGCTCAGCACATAAACAAGAGCCTTTTTTCTAAAAGCAATTAGAAACGACCCTAATCTTATTCATTTAAACACACGCCCCACCACAAAGTTGGAAAGACACCAAAGAGTTGGAAAGACACCAAAATCAGGGCTGATGACTGCCTTTGCTAATCCTCAAACCTTTGCATTTAAAGACTGATCTTCCTTTCTGAAAAGCTTCTCTTGGGCTAATCCCTGAATGTTCATTTTTCAAAGGGTTAGCAGCGACAGTGTCACGCTCAAACTTCCTCTTGTGCTTCCACCACAGCCGCCGGTCCTTCCCCCATCTCATATCTCACACACTGTTTTGTAATTGATGGCTTATGTGGCCCTGTCTTCTGCCAGCCAGGAAACACTGAGACCAGGTGTGTGTCCACCACCATGGGCTCAGTGCCCTGCACTGTGCCTGGCACACAGAAGGTGCTGAGTAAATCGTTGTTGAATAAACCAATGAATGAATGAATGCCTTCCCTAAGAGGAAAGGTAGAAAGTGCCAGAGATTATTGCTGGGATGATGAGAATCTGCAAATCTGCAAGGCAAATGACACTGAGAATGGAAACTGTCTTCCCCCAAATTTCTAGAAAACTGAACGTCAAAACTGAAGCAGCAAAGAATTACAAAATGGCAGTTCTCCAATTCTACATGCTTTGATTAAGTAATCAGGGCCACTATTTATTAAACACATATCACACTGTGATGAAGCACTCTATGTGCCTCCCTCCCTCTTTTTGGTACCTGAGTTGGATGTCTTCCATTGGCCCCTCCAGGTTCACCCTCTACCCCTCTCCATCACGCTCTGGGTGCTGGGATGTTAACTTTATATATAGACTGCGTGGGTTCTCTCAACCTCCAGCTTCTAGATGGATTCAACAAACGGGAGGCACCAGCAGAAGTCAGAGGGAATGCATAGAGTACGGTCAAGGTATTTATTCCCCTGGCTCCCTCTCTACCCGTCACCATGGGTGAGCTGGCTGCATCAACTGTTGGAGACCACAGTTCCTATCTTGCAGCCCTCTCCATATGACTAACTTTCCCAGGTGGCGGTAACCACCTCTTCCTCTTACCCTTTCAGGCTTTGGGATAGTATCAGTTGCCTTCTGTTACTATCCCAGGGGCATTTGTTATGCTTTGTGGGTTTCCTTAACCCCTGTCCACATTTTTCTCAAGACAACAGTTCCGTGGTGCAGGTTACGAATAGCTCCATTTTAAACAGAGGACATTAAGTTCTCAAGGAGATTAAGAGAATGTCCAAGATCAGAGTCAGCAGGAGCACATCCTCAAACCTAGATCTGTGTGACTCTAATGCCAATGACCTCACTCCCCTATCTCCAAGAGAGGAGTGGGGTGGTGCTTCAAGTGTGGATATAACTCGCAGAAAAACTGACTAGAAGAATGTTTAGTTGGGGCCAAGAGTAGATTTTGCATTCCAGAGCTCCACTTCCACAGATGGCCACTTAGAGTTTGGCTCCGCAGGTTAGCGGTGGTTCATCGAGAGTTCAAACCCCATCACAGACACGTGTGGGTGAATAAGTGGCAGGGTCTTTGGTTCTTCCAAGTGCCTGAGACAGGCATGCAGATGTGTGGGGGTGTGTACAAGAGAGCCTCGAGTGGATTTCCCTCTTGGATACAGCCTATAAATATGCATGTTGGGTCCCATGAATCATTTAGGGCTGGGTTGGTTGCATTTTTTATTTTTTAAGGGATGGTTTGACTGACTCAGAGATGTTGGCAAGCACCCCTGAGGCCAGAGTGGAACCAAAGGCTTTACAGAAATTGGAAGGAAACCAGATATTTGTTGCCTAACTTTATTCTGAGAACTTTCTCTAAGTCGGACAAGGTACCAGCGAGGAGGGAAAACCAGTCACGGATGAGCTTATTTCAGCGTGGTAAAGGTTTGGGGAAATTTCACAGCTTTTAGGATTTGTTTTTACCACTTATTACAATTGTGGTTTTGAGTAAGTCCCCTCAATTCTCTGAGCCTAGGTTTCCATGTCACCAAAAAGGGGGGACGAACTGAATGAGATGTATGTGTATAAAGCACCAGAACAAGACATAGATTATACACGCATAACTGTTGACTTCCTTCCTTCTCCCTCTCACGTTGCTCCAGTCCACAGCCAAATCAGATGCCCAGCACACTTACAGCCAGGCCTCAGAGACTAGCAATTGTTAATTGGTAAATGTTGCCTCTTTGGTGGTATGGTGTATCAGTCAAGTTATGCTGCAGTGACATACTTAACTCCTTGTTCTCATGCCATACAGCCTCTTCACTCCTGTGCTGTCTGCCCAGACATCCTTTGTCACCCCTCTCCACTCCACCCAGAGGGTTATCCTAGAAGCTTCCATGTTAGAACTATATTACCTGACTCCTGGATAGAGTTGATTCCAGATGGTCCATGGATCAGCATCTAATCCAATCAGATTCCTTCCCTGAGAACTGAGGATCTGGAACCGAGAAAGAAACCCTATCTGTCTTCAGGACTGTAAAAGGGTAAAGCTTGAGAGCTGTTGGTAAGATGTGGAGGAAGCCAGCCTGGGGAGAGAGAGAAAGAAAATGGAATAAGCACTCAGAGAAGAGGTGATTGGGAGAAGAGATCACCTTGGGAGTATTCAAGCGCCTGGTTCCAATTAGATCTGAGCCTCAGTCACATTGCCCTTTTGGCTTCTGTCAGTCACCCCAGTATTCTATTTTTTTTAAGACTCATTGGATTTCTATCACTTGCAACCAAGAGTCAACACACAGGGAGCAGATTAACATCTGTCGACTTGGAGTTTTTTTAATTATTATTTTGAAAAATTTTAGACTTATTGCCAACATATTTTTACTCCACATCATTTCTGCTTTGAATTTGCCCATTTATAAAATGAGAAGAGTGATTTTTCTGGAACAATCCTTTTTTAGCAGGTTGTGTGTAAATCATCTACTCCAGTGCTAAGCACATAGTAGGTACTCCATGGGGACACACAAGAACTCTCTCCTCACCCCCTTTCTCCTGGAGATGTTTGCTTCCTGGTTCTGCACCAGGCTAAAGGGTTGCTTGCCCATCTTTCTGGTCCCGTTTCTGAGTGAATGGCTCCTCTCTCCTTCCCCACTGCTTGCATATACATTTAGGCTGGGACAGTTGGGTTGGGGCAATGAAGATGCTCTTGGGAGCTTGAGATGGTGGGGATAGTCTGGAATGAGGGAAGAGAATCCCTTTTAAAGCAACTGATCTTACTCAATGAAGTCAGAGACCTTCAAACAAGGTTAGTACTTGAACTTGACTCATATCCAAAGTAACAAACCATAGTGTCCACTCCAACTGTTCCATCTGGTGTTTTAGAAAGAGGATGGGCCACCAGGGAAGCTTGTTAGCCGGCGAACTTGACCCCAGCAGCCATGTCTCCCCTCTCTTCCCACTTAAACTCCTAATGGCTTTGTCACTCTACCTTTCTTCCCTCTGCATTAAATGTACATGGCCTAAGGACATCAAACTTCCTCAAATTGTAGAAAAAAGAAATTATTTCTAATTTTATGTCAAAGAGTGTGAAATATGTATTTGAGGATAATTTTTAAAAATCTAATTATGGACTGTTGTTGACCTATTGTCAGACCTCAAGTCTGGGAATCATTTTTTTCTATCATCTGGGAAGCTTTCATAGTAACACATCTTTTTTCTCATATCCAATGGCTGACTCTTTCTATAAGTAACCCCTTACATATGCTTAGAATTTTACAGCTGACAAGGCACCTCCAAAATGTTCTGGCAGTGTACATACTTCCGGGCACATGCACAGCAGGCACTAAAAAATATTTGCAGAATTAACGAGTGCCGTTTGGTAGCTACAGAAATGTTAAGAAATAGAAATGGCATTTTAAAATGATCATTCTCACTTTAAGATGAAAAACAAAAAGAGGTTCAGAGAGGTTGAGTGCCTTCCTCAAGATTACACAGCTAGTATGTACCTGAACTGGAACTCAAATCTAGGTCTTTATTCATTCCATAAACATCTCTTAGTCACTTATCATTGATGCTTCTATTGGCAATAGAAGAGTAAGGTCAAATAATATTCAGTAAATACCCTCAATGAGCTTATATCTAAAAGAGGAGCCCGGTAAAATAAATCAATGATTATAACATAACAGTTAACTCTTATTTATCATTATTTATCATTGATTATATGCCTGAGATTCTGTTAAATTTTACAGATATAGTCTCATTTAATCCCCCCCACTAATGCTATGAGATAGGTTATATTGTCTCCACTTCACAAATGGGGAAAATGAGGCACAGAGTGGTTAAGTAACTTTACCAAGATCACAGTGCAGGGAAGTGATAGAGCTGGGGTTGGAACCAGTGCACAGGGTTGTACATGGAATGCTAGGAATTTGATCAAGCCAGATGAAAATGAGTATATTCAACCACCTTTAACCTACAAAATGGCAATTTCATATGATTCACCTAAATAGAAAAATAGAAGTATGGTAGGCACACAGGATGGAAGGTCCAAGAGGGTACCCGTGGGGGATGTCAAGCTTTGCTGAGTTTGCAGAGATGAAGAGACAGAGAAGGTTTTGGACAGGGTGATCCAGGCAGAAGCCTAAAGAGGAGCAGAGGTACTTGGACATTTAAGAGCAAACACAATCACACCAATCGGGGCTTTGGGTGTTTGTGAAGAACGGTAGGAAATAAGGCTAGGAAAACATAGAGACCAGAACCTGGGGTTCTTGGGGAAAACTGAGTCTGAACCTTTCCTCTGGGCACTGCAGGATCTTCCCTTTCCTCGTCCTATTTCTTCCTGGGGCAATATATGTGTTGATTGACTCAAGCTCTTTCTGTGTCTTCTTTCCTTCTGCAGAGTGCCAGCACAACACTTAACACACAGGAGTTGCTCCACAAATGTCTGTTGATCAGTCAGTCGTCTGTCCAACACTATATTGTGGCAATGATAATATCAGACTGTCAGAGAAGTTAACGTAGTTTTAACTGTTATTTCAAACAGGTCGTAAGATATTCTTTGGTTTTCACTATCTGGAGAAGGAGAACGTTGTTTTTATTTTTTTCTTTAATTATTAAGCCCCTTTCAAGTTTTAGCAGTGAAAGACAGCCTAAACCCGAAGGCTATATTGCTGCAAGATCTATATTCAAATTCAGGTTCAACCCGTTTGTATTAAGCACTTATGTGCCAGATATTTTCACTTAAGCAAATTCACAGAAATCTTAAAATAACCCTGAAAAATAATTTTATTGTCACCATTTTATAAATAAGGAAACTGAGACAAATACATGAATAGATTTGCTCATGAACGGTGGAATCAAGATTTGAACTTGAACTTGGGTCTCTTTGTTCTTTGCTGTGACTCTTTCCTCTACAAAGATGCTACTGGGATCCATTGGTGATGATGATGATGGCAGCAATGATGTTGATGGTGGTAGACACAGAAGTGATCATTGCAAACACTGGTTGCCTTGCTATGTGCCAGCTATTATCCTAAGCAGAAATAACTTTGTTTATTTTTCAGAAACCTTCTCAAACAAAGCTCATGATCCTCAGTTTGGGGAAACTGAGGCTAACAAGGATTAAGCAAACTGCTGGGATTAAATAGCTTATTCATGGCAGGGTCAGGGCTTTAAATAAGAGCTAGTGGCCTCTGGAATCGAGGTATCTGCCGATTTTAGATTCCAGAACCCACTCTTGGCCTTACCCATCTCACTCCTCCTCCACCAAGAAGGAAGAACAAAGGAAACCTCCCATTTGCAAGGTTCTCAGCATCCTGTGTCACCATGACAACGAGCTCTAGTCAATTTGCTCACAAGGAGGGGAAAAGCAAAAGTCAAACAAAGCTTCTGTGGAACATTCTGTGGGCAAACACCGGGGCCAGTGTGCTTGGGCCTCTCTGTCCTCGATCAAATAGGGTGAATCACTCCTGGCATTGGAGCTGGGAGACGGGCCAGGTTCCTAAATAGGTAAGGTTAATGGTGCTCTCGGAGAGCCTTTGGGTCACTTTGAAAATTAATCCTTTTTCCTTCAGAACCTCAGCTCATAAATGATCAGATTAGAAATCAGAGGGGAGAAACAAATGAGAGTTCCTGGCAGGAATTTTAGAGCATCACAGCTTTCTTCTTAGGCTGACATCATCTCATCTCATCTCTCCTACCCATCCTCTGCCAAGGTCTGGTCTATTTGAAGACTGTCAAACCCCAAAAGAATGTAGACGCCAAAAAGTCAGAAGCCATGTTCAGCTCTTCACCCCTGTGCGCACAGTGCCTAACACAGTGCACTCCTAGGGGGCACTTACTAATCACTGATAGATAATTATTGATAAATTAATCGATTGATCGCAGAGAGCACAAGCAATGATTTGGTTGGGGCAGAAGGCTTTTGTTTCCAATATTAGAAAATTCAAAGTAGAGTGTTTTAACCTCTCTAGGAGGTGACATTTAAGCTGAAATTTGAATGACAAGAAGCAGCAAGTTATATGACTATGAAGAAGAGAATTTTGGGCAAAAGGAATAACAGATTCTGAGGTGGGAAGACGTATATTTGAGAAACAGCCAGAGGCTTCTGTGGCTAGAGAGAAATGAAGAACAGAGAGAGTAAGAGATGAGGCTGGAGAGACAAAAAGAGCCAGCTCCTGTCGTGAGGGTGTGGAATTGAAATTTTATTCTGAGTGTTATGTGAAGCCATTGAAGGGTTTTAAGCAAAAAAAAAGAGAGAAAAAAAAAGGATGTGTCATTCACTCAGTATCCCCAATGCTTGGCATATAACAGGTGCTCAGAAATGGGATGAATGAGCTGAGATAATGCATATAAAGTGCTTTTTAAACAATGGAATATTTCAGAATTGACAGTCATCATCATTTGGAGGAGAAAAAGACACTGCCCCCAGTATCATCCTCTTAACTCACAAAGCTATAACAGACTTCTGGGGAATGAGGGTGGAAATCTAGAGACGCTTGATTTTTACAGCACCTCTTTTCTGTTCAAATAACTTCAAACTACCTCAAGACGCCTGGTTGCAATAGCACTGGCCAGACTCCAGAAGAAATTTCCATGAAGAATTCACTCTTGGCCCCCGAGGTGGAACAGCAAGATCAAGAAGGGAATAGGTAATGGATTTTGCCTGACCCCTGATATCTGAGACACATGGGGCCCTGATATGGAGGAGGTACATTTTGATGAGGTCATGACTCCTTCATTGACTCCCATCCCCCCCCCAGTACTGCCTTTCTTGTTATATTCACCTGATGCCCGGAATTGTGACATGGTGGAGAGTGCAAAGAGAAAGAGTGAAGAGCAGTTGCTTATTGCCATCTGGGATGCAAGAGGTAAGCACTAAAGTGGGAGGAGTCAGGGAGAGAGAAGGAGAAGTAGAAAGGATGTACTCTGGGTAGTGTTTGATGCACTGCTTTTGACAAAGGAAGGACTACACACTATGATAAATAATCCTTGAATACCCACTGCAACATCACTGGGGCAGAGATCATTCTTCTGCTACACTCAAAATATAGCCACAGGCTTCAGAAATATGGTCAGCAGTGGGGGACATTAATCAGCAATCCATCAAAAGGTCTGAGGGATGGAGGTCCAACTGGACCCCAGAGGACAATTGGAGATGCAGAGGAAAATCCACACGCAACCCGTCTCTCAGCAAATACCAAGCCTGCCTAAGCCTCTCTTTATTTCTGAGAAAATAGAAGAAGAATAAAAAAACCAATAACCCGCGGTCTATGAAACAACTTCCTATCATAAAAAACATGGAACAGTGCACTCAAAATGCATAGAAAATGCACACATTTTTAAAAGATTTACTGAGAAAGAAAAGAAAATGTTAAAAAAGCATCTGGTATGCTCTTGATAAAATTCAAGGAAACAGGAACTTAGAGAGAAATGGTTAAGTAAATTGAGGTCCATCCATATGGTAGAAATATTATGCAGCCATTAAGAACCATGTTTGCAAAGACTAAATAATGACACAGAGAAATGCTTGCAATAGAATGCTATATTTTAAAAGTGGGAGTTGAAAACAATGAACGCCAAAGGATCCCAATCTGTGCATGAATGTGCATAGCAGCTTTATTCATAATAGGAAAAAGCCAGAAACAGCACAAATGTTCTTCAATGGGTGAATGGTTATACAAACTCTGGTCCACCCATGCATTGATACATGCAACATCCTGGATGGCTCTCAAGGGCATTATGCATAGCCAAAGAAGTCAATCCCCAAAGGTTATATGCTGTATGATTCCATTTACATAACATTCTTGAAATGACAAAACTGTAGAGATGGAAACAGATTAGCAGTTGCCGAGGTACAAGGATTGAATAGAGGGTGTGAATATAAGAGGGGGTGGAGGGGGATGAGGGAGCTCCTTTGTGATGATGGAACACTTCTTTATCTTGATTGTAGTAGTGGTTCCATGAATCTATACATGGGATCACACTGCACAGAACGACACACATACACACACAAATAAACACATGTGAAAATAAGTCTTAATAGGATCTGTGGCCAGAAAACAGTATTTTACCAATGTCAACTTCCTGGTTTTAATACTATGCTAAATTCTATGAGATGGCACCATCGGGAGCAGGGTGAAGGGCTCATGGGGCTCTGTGCTATTTTTGTAACTTCCTGTGAGACTGTAATTATTTCAAAATAATGTATACCAATGTGTACCAAATGTATACCAATGTGTACCAAACGTATACCAATGTATACCAAAGAATGACAAATTTTGACTACAAAAGATACTCCATTATACTAGCACTGATTTTTTTTCCTGGTTAATGGGATAATGGTCATTTTTATATTCTTCTGGGTACTTTTCAGTATTTCTTAAACTCTCTGCAGTAAATATATATTACTTTTAGAATCTGAAAAGAATTTATTACTTCAAAGTTTAGTGACTGAAATAAAATATTTGATCCCTGAAGAATATTCAAGGAAAAATATACGTAATAGTATTACAAAAGGGAATTGGGCGAAAGAAGAACTGAGAAGAAAGTATCCTGATAAGACGTAGGAACATTATAAAGAAATACAAAATGTAACCACAAAATTAAATCATACATTAAAAGCAGTGCAGAATACTATAGAAACTAACCAACAATGCGCAACAAGAACAAACATATTTTGCCCAGAATGAAGTGTACAAGAACAAAGACATGAAATAGCAAGATATACAATGACAGGTGTGTAGGACAAAACAAGAGATTCAGCACATCACTAACTGATGTTTCTAAAAAAAGCAATCATAATAAGACAAAAGCAATAATCGGAGAGAGAAAAGAGCAAAACATCTTCTAGATTTAGGGGTGACTTGAAATTGTAATTCAGATAGATACAGTGAATGGCACTATCTGGAAATAACCTGATAAAGTTTCAGAGTTTTAAGGATAAATTTTAAAAGTCCTACATGCAACTAGACAGAAAACAAAACAACTTAAAAAACGGTTTATCTAGAAAGATTAAACATCAACCTGGTCTCAGACTTTTCTTCCATAACATCAAGATTTGAGGAGGAAAGATTACGACCCAAGAAGCTCCACCAACCCCCCAAGATGTTATTAGTGTATGAGGCAATGAGAAAAGCATCCTAATACGTAACATAGGCTTTTGATAAAGTCAACACTCATTACATTAATAACAAAAGCTTACGGCAACTAGAATAAAATGAAAGTCCTCAAAACAATTTTTTAATTGTCTTAAGTCAATGATCAATATCATATGAGGAGATATTTCCACTGACATTAATAATAAGACAAGAAAGCCCACTATTATTTACTAATGTGCTGAATATTGTAGGCTATCCAACAGGTCATGAGAAATAAAGCAGTAAGTAAATTCATTACTACTTCCATAAGATATGTTTGCCTACTTAGAGAAAAAGTGAGCTGGAAAAAACAAATGGAAATAATAAGTATGTTCTGATGGTGACAAGTTGCAAAATCAATGTCTACACTTTCCTATATTTTTGAAATACAGGAATTAGAAAATACAAAAAAATATCAATTTACAGTAGCAATAATAAAAAAGAAAAAGAAAACACCCAGATCTAATAGATGAAACACACCCACACACAAGCAATCTTGGCCGGGGAGTGCACATGAAGATCTGAAGACCTCCATGGCCATTTACCCGAATAGGAAAAATGAACACGATTAAATTATCACTTCTTCTAAAAATAATTAATGCATTCAATTCAACGCAAATCAGAATTCTAAAAAGGATTGTTTTAGAACTTAATAAAATTGTTCTAAAGTTCATTTGAAAATATAAATGGATGGGGCTGACCAAGAAATTTGGGAGGAAAGGGGAGAGGTGCAAAATGATGGGTGTCTTGTCCTGCTCAATATTAAAATTCTAATAAGATACTACATAAAAGAGGAGTAAAAGATAAATGGTGCTGGGACAATTATCTATTGGTTCTGGAGGAAAAGAAACCTTAACCCGACAACACACACCAAAATAAATTCTAACCAGATTAAAATGTTAAATGCAAATCTATGAATAAAATCATAAACATGTGTAGATAAATATTTATTTTAAATCTGACAAGAAGGACATTTATAAACAATGGAAGAATCACAAAGTAAGCACTCAATAAATTCAACAATACATAACTTATTTAAATGATAAACCAAATAAAAGTAAAACAGCAAATTAAAAACATAGATAAATTCAGGCATACCCGAATATATAATATTCATATATATATATATCACAGAATATTATTCAGCCATAGAAGAGAAAAAAATTCTGCCCCTTGCAACGACATAGATAAACCCGAGGGCGTTATGCTCAGTGAAAGAAGTCAGACAGAGGCAGACAAATACTATGTGATTTCACTGACAGGTGGAATCTGAAAAAACGTAACTCACAGATACAGAGAACAGATTGTGTTTGCCAGAGACTGGAGGGTGGAGGAAATGGGGAGATGGCTGTCAAGGGACGCAAACTTCCAGTTAGCAGACGAGTTAGTGCTGAGATGTAATGTGTAGCATGGTGACTACAGCTAACGACACTGTACCGTCTATCTGAAACTACTATAGAACAGATCTTAAAAGTTCTCAAGATACACAAAAAATTGTAACAATGCGAGGTGGTGGATGTGTTAACTAAGCTTATTGTGGTAATCGTTTCACAATGTGTCCATATATCAAGCCATCACGTGGTACCCCTTAAACTTATACAATGTTATATGTCAATTATACCTCAATAAAGCTGGAAAAAATACTCTGGGGTGCAGTATCAGGGAGCTCCTTGTTGCCCCACCCAAGCCACATCCCCTAAATTAGTAACCAATCAGTAAGCAAGTTGACAGCTTGGGCCCCACTGTCCTAACTCCCTTGATGCCGAACACTCAATTGGCTCCAAAGTTGGGTAGGAACGAGAAGGTGCTATTTCTTAATCTCCCTTCAACCCCCAACTCAGTGTTACTTCTAACCATGCCCCCAGAGCAGGACAACATAGTTAGGGCAAGCAAGGGGATGGATAACTCAATAGGGTAGGATATAACACCGACTCTAAAAGAGGTCCACAAACAAACATGGGCAGTATTTAAGATCAAATTGGAGAAAGCTCCCCATAAAAATAACGCATAAAAAACTACATCTACAAATTGTGATACATAATGGGAGGAAACGACCAGAAGAAAGTACTTCAAAAAGCTGGCATTTAGCCCTGGGTGCTGGGCTCATGGGTGATTCTTATTTTCTCCTTTATGCCTTTTTGTATTATATAAATTCTCCACAATATGTTTGTACAGCTTTTAGAATCAGAAAAAAAAATCCATGCTATTTTTGAAGAAAGCAGAACCTTAGAGGTCACAGTGACTTTGCACTATTTGTCCTCTGCACGTCAGGAAGAATGAACTCTTTGATTTGGGCCCAAGGCACTTTGAACATATGATTACAAACCCACTAAAGGTTTATTCTGAGACAATTCAGTGCCACTGCTCTCAGTCTGGCAGCTGGCAACTCTCAGACCTTTTGTCCCCGCACAAGGTCAGTGCATCCATCCATCTGCTGACACGTGCCGAGAACAATGACTGAGCAGGGACCCTGTGCCTGGCGTTGTGCTTGGCGTCACACATGCAGCCTTCAGAGGTTCCATTCTCACCCCAAAGGAGAGTTACATGGCAGGAAGGCAGACACATAAACAAACATAGCTGTGTGGTGTAATAGATGCCGCCCTTGAGGCGTGACACAGCCCTGTGGGGGAAATGGAGGATCAGGGTTAAGTCTTCCTGGGATGTTCAGGGAAGGAAATAATATTCAATGTGGGTCTTGAAGGATGAAGTACCCTGGATGGGCCAGGTGAGCAGGGCATTCCAGGCAAAGCAACGGGATTGAGAGACAGAGAGAGAGAGTGAAAGAGAGAAAGAGAGTATGTGACTACTGGTATCCTAAAAAGCGTAAAGTGCATAGGAAGATGTACCAGTTGGGTTCCTGGGTCATAGATCACAGAAACTGATGCTCACTCACTAAGGGAGAAAGGGAGCTCGCTGGATGAATGTAGGGTCGCTCCAAGAATCACCAAGAAAGTTGAAAAACCAGGCTCAGAAAGTGCAGCTTTGGGAAGCTATAGGATGCTAGCCTGGTCTCTTCTGGATGCTACAACTGGTTTGATCACGATGAATCCGCTGTTTCACTCAGGACTAAATCCAGGGAGGGAGCATTTGAAGGGCTTAGCATAAGTCACGCGGCCACTCCTTGCTCCTGGAGTTTTTATGAGGAGTCGTATAATTCATATAAAGCAACATAATGCCTAGGCCCTCAATTTTCTTTTTCTTCCTTCCTTCCAGTACCCAAATTGTGGTAAGATCAACACATAAGGTTTCATTGAGATGTACAAGAGGGAACAGACCATCAGAAAGCACAGACCATTTATGTGCCATTTGGCTGAAATGACCACAGCTGCCTGATTCTCTTTCCTAAGATTTCCAGTGCCCCTGCAGTCCCTGGGCAGAAAGTGGCCCCACATGGAAAACTCAGGCCAGCGTTGCTCTTCAAGCTGCTGGGAACACTGCTCTAAGCCAAATCCAAAAATAATCCCATTAGTCACATCTGAAGTGCTCAGCAGAAACAAAAAGAAATCAAAATTAATTTCAATACTTACAGTGACAGCAGCAATTAAGGTGACAAGATTATGGAAATCATCGCAATCACCAGAGATCTTTGCCTAAGGGGGGAAAATAACCAGTACTACAGAAGAATTGAGAAATAGAGGGACTTTAATTGTGCTGTGATGAAACCCACTGTTCACAACATATGGCCACCAGCACTAGGGGTTTCAAAATGGGCATTTCTCCACATCATACTAATGAATTCTGTACCTACTATGTGCCAAGATCTTTAAGTAATCACCCCTAGTTCTAACATCAACTCTGTAAGAGGCATTACTGTTCTTACAGATAGAGAAACTGAGTCACAGAAAATTTCCATAAATTACCCAAGTTCATGTTGGTGAAAAGTGGCAGAACCAAAACTGGAATCAGGGTCTTCCTCAACTGAGACCTCCGCCCATCCCACTGCCCTGTTGTTTCACATGACATTTGAGATGATCAGATAAGATTAATCTGACTCCTCAGCCTTCCTCTTGCTCTGCACCCTCCATGCTAGGAATCAGAGAAAGGCTGCTAGATGGAGTTTGACTGTTCCGTGCGTTGCTCATTGTTTCTCTTTCTGCTCTCTAGTTTGCGCCACTGCGAGCAATTGCTAAAGAATTCCAGTACAGCTATCCGAAAAAGACCCAAGCACAAGAAAAGAGCATCCTGTTCTGAAATCTCAGAAAGGATAAATTGCATCTTGCAGTGCAGAAGGACAAAAACAATCATTAAAGTCAAGTGGGCCTGGCATAAGGGGGTCCGAACAGCACTGGGAAGCTTTTAGTGGTTTTGTCCCCTGGTCCCCTCTCCCAGGAATGAAGCCCTTCCAGGTGCTTTATATATCCTTATCGATCACCTCTATGGAGGCCTGGGATAATGGAGAAAGCAAGCTGGCCTGGAGAAAACTTGCTTTTATCAGGATAACAATGAATGGCTCTTCTGGGCTAATTACATCACTCAGTCCAATTTGGGGCAAATTTGAAGGCTTTTAGAGCAAGGAAGCAGCAACAGTTCCCAGGAGTCTTCATGCATATGGTGGAGAGCAAATAAATAATAACGATGACAATAATTATAATAATAACACCACTCACACTAAAATGTTATGCGTTTTACACTCTACAATATGTCCCCGCTAAACACATTTTGATTTTTGAGCCAGTAGTCCTGTTTTCTTCTGAGGGTCTCAAGTGGAACGCAGAGAAGTCAGAACTGGTTTTAGTAACTTGGGAAATTTTAATAAATTCATGATGTCAAGAGGTTCCTCGGTGAGATCCACTTGACAGCACAAGCTTGTCTTAACGGAGCACACCACAGCCCGCCCAAGTCTGCATCCACTGCAGAAAGTGTCCCCTATGTCTCCGAGGGGGAGGCATTTAACCCATCTTTTTCAGAGACATTGGGTTTTTTTTTAACAACACCCGTGGCAAACAGCACCTCCAGACCCTTGCCCACTGGCCAGCTGTTAAAGATTCCGAGTCATCTGTACACAGATCTTGGTCCCTCTCAGAGACGCAAAGGCTTCTGGCAAGAAGGACATAGTGGATTAACAGAGACTTCCAGAGACTTAGCTAAAACTCACATAAAACAAGACGTAAATAAGTACATACTGGAACATTAAAGCCATTCTGTCTTAAGCAACTATCAATCTACTTGGTGAAGGAGAGAATGGAGATACATCAAGTTCTTTTTTTATTCGTTCATTCATTCATTTGCCCATGCATTCACTCAGCAACTATCTATGAGCACCCACCATGTGCCAGGCACTGTTCAAGGTGTTTGGGGTGTGGGTGTTGTCGATTGACAACAACAAGACAAAGATCCATGGTTGGGGTGGTTTACATCCCAACAGGTATGCGGGGGAGAAGGCATGCAAAGCACAATAGGGATCACAGAAAGGCCAATTACACAGAATGAAGGTGACAAGTGCAGTGCACAATAAAAAGGAAAGCAAGGGAGGGGAGATTGAGAGTGTGATGAGGAGGAACAGGTTGAAATTTTAAATAGGATGCTCTCCTGGAAGAGGTAACTGAGCACAAGATTCAATGGAATTAGACGTGTGGATAGCCAGGCAGAGGGAACAGCCGGTGCACAAGCCTTATGGTGGGAGCATGCTTGTTTGATTAAACAAACACAGAGAGCACAGTGGGGTCAGAGAGCGGATGGGGGTGGAGAGTGGATCACATGGGACCTCGCAGGCCATTTTAAAGATCTGGCTTGAGGAATCACTGAACGCTTACGTTTCAGGCAGGGATTACTCTGGCTGCTGTTCTATAAGATAGGTCCAGCCATAATAATAATATTTATTCTCATTATTATTGTTGTTGTTGCCATTCCTATTTCAGAGATGAAAACAATGAGGCTCAGAGAGGGGAAGTGACTTTCCCAAGGTCAAGGTCACCCAAGTGGGATGAACAGAGCTAGGATCCTAGTAGGAGGCTGCTGACCTGATGTGATTAAAGGGATTTTCTGCCCCAGATATCTTCTTTGCAGAACCTCTCAGTGGGTTAAACATTTCTCTCTTCATTCTCCTCCTTTTGGCAGTAGCTTCCTCGGGAGCAATGGCCCCCTAACAATAGCGTACGTAAGAATCACCTGGAGCTCTTCTTGAAGATGTGGAATGCCCAGCCTCATCCCGACCCAGGAGTTCTGAAAGACCCAGGAATCCATGTTTTTAATAAGGAGCCTGAGCTTCTTATTAAATTCCTATGTCAGGGGTTCCAGGATCAGGCTTTTGAGAAACACCACTATTAGCGCCAAAAACCTGAGTGTGGGTGAGCTTGCCAGATGTTTCTTTCTGGGACAGGGAACCATATATCATGAGAGGAGACAGCTGCAGGGCGACTGCCAGCCCTGAGCCAGGTGGGGCATATTCCCGTGTCTGAATCACCCCTAACCAGGGACCAGAGCAACAAGAAAGAGTGTATGCAAGTCTGGGTGTCTGAAGACCAAGCTGCACTTCCTGCTTCACGTAGCCTGGCTCAAGGAGTTCTTGTCCAGAGCTGTTGGTTTCTTAGGCGCCCAGAATATTCTAATGATAAGAATACCTACTTTTCAGGATCATATAATGGATGCTTAATAAATTATATTACATCTACCACTATTTAACTTTGATTGTGTTTATTTTTTCCACTTGACATTCTATAATGAACATTTTCCATGTGTCATTAACTACTCTTCAAAAACATGACTTTTAATGGCTGCATAACATGCTATCATTTAATGAACTATAATTTATTTAACTAGTCTCATTATTGAGCTTTGAAGTGTTTTCTAATATTTTTCTGTTAGAAATAACACTGAGCGTTTAAACGTTTTCCTACCTTTCTGCTTTCCTTTGGATAGACTTCTGGAAGAGAAATGACAAGGACGGAGTATAAACATTTTAAGGCTTTTTATGCATGCTGCCAAATGATTTTTTCCGGGGGGGGAGGGGAGTGTATACTTCCAATACCATCACCAGCATTAAAAATTACCTAGAATTTAACACATGTCAAAAAATGAATGTATGTCAGCATAATAATTGGTGGGAGCAGTGAAGATGAAAGAAAATCAGTGATAGATTTTAAAAAGCATCAAGTCTTTTGGGTGTATACTGTGCATTAAACTCTATAAGGGAAGAGACTTAGAAATGCTGGTCTTTCTAACCACTTTTCACTTTCTAAGAGACCTTCATCAGAGGAAAGACATAATTTCTCATTGGCAAGTTTCTAATATTAGTCCATCTCTTGAAAAACCTTCCACTCTTGGGGTGCCTATTGCTAAATTCCAATCATCCTGAAGGAGATTGATAATTGGGGCAATTGCAGGAAATGATTGCTACCTGCAAAGGCAATCACTTCCATTGCCTGCAGAACTGATGAGCCATTCATTAGCAAGGATTTAATTGCTGTAAACCTGCGAGGAAAAGGGATTTCTCCCATGATTTCCAGGATTTTGTGCCTTCGACCCTCGTTGGCTCCAAATGGGCTTTCAGGAATGGGAATTTGAAATCAGACTGTGACAGGAGGGTAATTTCAAAATGGAAAGTGCAGTGGAAATATTTGCATAACCTGCCTTGAACTTGTGGTGTTAACTTTAAGCAGAATGCTGCAGCCACGAGTGGGGTGGAATCTTCTTGAATGATTACAACAATCCTGGCGGCCAGCCCGTAGCTGGTTTCAGTCAGAAATGCAAAAATGCTGGTTGAAAACAATGTGTAAGAACTATGAGGAGGCAGGACATTTCAGCGGTCAGAGTTAGAACTCTGGACTCGGATTGGCTAGACTCAAAGATTGTCTCTGTTCCTCTGGCCTTACTGCGTGAACCTGGATAAAGTAGACATGTCCCCCACAATTTGCAATAGAAATGGTGCTGACAGTGCCTGCCTCCTAGGACTGCGGCAAAGATGATCTGAGAGTATCCACATAAAGCCCCAGGCATGGGGCCCACATAGAGTAGATCGACGTTATTCCTAAGATATCCTGAAAGGCCTTTGCTTTCTGCATTTGAATTTGCCCATTGACCACAAGTGTTCTCACCACCAAGTACTATTTTTTTTTAATTATTCAATCTCCCCTATGACTCCTTGTTTTAAGAAATTACAGTGAGGAAAAGGGGAGTACCATTTATTGAAGACTGTGTATCAAGAACATGTGTCATGACATTTCCTTCTTACCAAACTGCTTTTTAAGATAGGTGTCCTTTTGCCTTATTTTTGCATAATACTATAGTAAATCAGGCTTCAGATCCTGGTTCTCCGTTTATCATCCATGTGATTTAGGGAAAGTGACCTCTCTAAACCTCACTTTCCTAGCCTGTAAAATGGGGAGGATAATCACCCCTACTTCACCTTACCATAATGGCTGGCACATAGTAAGTGCTCAAATAACGCTGGATCTTATTATTATTTACTAATTATTTACCTTACTAATAGTAAAGAAGCTGAGGCTCATTCAGACAAGTAATATTCCCAGGGTCACAAAATGAATTAGTGAGCTGAGATTTGAATCCATATCTGTCTGATTCCAAAGACAGTGTCCATTTTACTGTATCCTGTTACAACCTGTTCCAGTGTGGTAATCATTCATTCATTCTCATAATCTTAGTCAAACAAAATTATAATTCCAAACAGACTTTCTTATCAGTTCAGGACAAGCACATAAGCACATCATGTTGACAACAGTACCTCTGTTTCCTGACTTGTGATTTTCTTGCACACCTGTGTTGAGGCCTAGCTATGATGACTTGAACATCATATTTGTTATTAAGTAGTAGTCATTATTTTTACATATTTATAATTCAGCCCAAAGAAACAACAATGATCAATGACACTGTAGCTACTCTGTGCAAATTCATTGTTGAGAAATGTAAATTTCCTCTCGAGTTTTTGTAGTATAAAAAGTTAATTTAGGAGCAGCCCTGGTGGCCTAGTGGTTAAGTTCAGCACACTCTGCTTCAGTGGCCTGGGTTTGGTTCCGGGCACAGACCTACACCACTCATCAGTGGCCATGCTGTGACGGCAGCTCACATGCAAGATAGAAGAAGATTGGTGACAGATGTTAGCTCAGGGCGGATCTTTCTTAGCAAAAAAAGAGGAAGATTGGCAACTGATGTAGCTCAGGACGAATCCTCCTCAGCAAAAAAAAAAAAAAAAAAAAATTAGTTTAGGAGTTAATCTTCTCTGTGATCAAGGGCCTCTGTCATCTAGGTATTCTAGCCTAGGAACTACTGTACTGAATCTGTTAATGCATATCAGAACTATGCCTGCAATTTGTGTAGCAGCCACTAGGTGGCATCTGTTTCTGCCCTTATAGGCCAATTGGATTTTCTCCCAGCATGGTTACCTAGAGAAAGCAAAATTTAGCACATGGTTCACTTTTTGGGTACATCACTACATTAGCCATATATCTTGGCTAAAGACAAAACTTTGGCTAATGTTCATAAATTGAGAGTAACTACTAATAAGTCAATTAAGGACAGCCCAGATTGTAGTTGTACCGAAATAAAAAGTCATTTATAACATGAAATCAGACCTTTGCACTTCTCTGTAAATCATTTGGGGAAATTCACCACTGATATGAGACACTATTGCTAAACATGGGAATTCACACATAGTTGTGATATTCAAAACACTATTTTGAACAAAGAAGTGAAAGTGTCTAGAATAAATGAAGGAGACCTCGGTTTAAAATCACAAATTACAAGGAGAAATAAATGGATATTGTTTACTATTGTCTGCTCGCATTTGGCATTTTTCACATATGTTTTAAAATTGAGCCCTCTTGATAGAATCTTTAGCTTGCAACCAAGGTGAAGTAATAGGGACCAGATTTATCTTCCTACCTGAGACAACTAGAAAACTGGGGGTATTAAATGAAGCATCTGTTTTCAGATATTGAACATCAGGCAGCACAAGGCAGTGATCCCTGAAAGAGAGGAACCCAATCAGATAAGTCCCACAAATTGTCCCAACTTACGGCTAGCGAGAGTTTCCAGGCCACAATGTAGGCATGGGGAACTCAGCCAAAGTCCAATGATCTGTCGAGTTGAGATGGAGCTGGAAAATCAGAGAGACCAAAGTGGCTAGAATTCACTGGGAAGAGTACTGGAGAGGAGAGACAGACAGAGAGAGAGAGAGAGCGGAAGAAGACCCCTCCCCAATCTTAGGCTGACTACTGGTCAGCACACTAGTGTGAGAAAACTACCAAAGTTTAGGGAAAGAACCACCTGAAACCTCCATCTCCAGAGCTCACGAAGAGCCAGGACAAGTTCCTATTCCTGTCAGCCAAAGTGGAAAGCCTCACAATTTGAGAGGCATTAGGTAAAGTACTCAGAAGGACATTGGCTCAGTAGTGGGGCAAAATTAGCCACAGACTAAAGGCTGCTCTGATCCCCCTTAACAAAGCTTAAGAGCAAGCCTCAAAAGGGTCAAAGTGTTCCCAGGTAACTTAACAGCATCCCAAAACAGAGCTCAAGATTATTCATAGAAATACAAAATAATCCAACACCCAAGAAGCTAAAATTACAATGTCTGGTATTCAAAGAAAAACTACCAGGCATTCAAAGGAGCAGGAAATTATGATCCATAATGAGGAGAAAAACAAATTAAAACAGAGCAAGAAGTGACACTTATGATAGAATCAATTAGATAAGAATATTCAACAGTTATTATAAATATATCCCCTATGTTCAAGACTGCAGAAGAAAGATTGAGCATGTTAAGTAGAGACATGAAGACATATAAAAAACCTAACTGAACTTCCAGAGATGAAAATTACACTGGAGGAAATCAGCAGAAGATTAGACATTGGAAGAGAAGATTCGTGAATTTGAAGACATAGCAATAGAAACCTTCCAAAGTGGCATGCAAAGAAAAAGAGAAAGAATAAAAATGAAACAACCAGAGCATCAATGAGCTGTGACTAACTTCATTTGGCCTAATGTATGTGTAATTAGAGATTCCAAAGAGTGGGGAACACAAAAAATATTTGAAGAAATAATGACCAAAAATTTTATAAATCTCATGAAACTCAACAAACCTAAGCACAAGAAACATGAAGAAAACTGCACTAAGACACATCACAATCAAATTGCTTAAAACCAGTGATAAAGAGAAAAATCATAAAAATAGCTAGATAAAAAAGATATTACACACAAAGGAATGAAGATAAGAACGACAGTAATTTTCATAAGAAACAATGCAAGCAAGAAGACAGTGGAGCAATATCTTTAAAGTAATGAAAGAAAAAAGACCTGTCGACCCTCTAGGTCTATACCCGATGAAAATATCTTTCAAAAATGAAGGTGAAATAAAGAACTTTCTAGACACAAAATCCAAATAATTCAGCAGATTGACACTAGGAGAAATGTTAAAGGGATTCCTTTGGGCAGAAGAAAAACAATTTCAGATGGAAATCTGAAGCTACACAAAAGAATGAAGAGCACTAGAAATGATAACTACATGGGCATATATAGAATTTTTTTCTTATATTTTAAATTTCTTTAAAACATAATTGAATACTTAAACAAAAAATAATAATGCTCACAAAGGTCTGTTATATGGAAATCATTATCCCCATTTTAGAAATGAGAAAACTAAGACTCATACAAATGAAGAACTCACCCAGGGTCATAGATAGTCTGACACCAAGCCCTTGCCCCCCTCACAAAAGTTGTATATGGCTCTGACTGTGAAATTGGTTAATATTTTTTCCATTTACCAACAATGTATTCAGAAATTTGGAGAGGCTTAAAAAGGTATGCAATCAATTAGAATTGATCTGGACTAAACTGAGTACCTTCTTACAAGACAGAAGTCTGAGACCAGTGGATTTCGAATCTATCTTTGCACAATTTCCTCCCTCCCTTTATTTCTCTATGAATAGTGCATTTCTAGTGGCTCGTTTTATGCCTCCTGACATTGTTCATCCATGTCTTTCCTAGAGCAGAATTTCTCTAACTGTGCTCCATGAGAGATTAGTGCATCCATGAAGGGTGTTCTGTTGTGAAACACACTGGGAACAGTAAATTAAGCAGGCTTATTTCCTATAGGACACTGTAGAATCTTAAATATGTTAGTATACATTATAAATCTCTAAGAAAGGAAAGAAAACACATGGCATTTCCCATACTAATTTTGCCCTTATATTTGTGCAACTCTTACTAATAGAGCATAACTTAAATATTCTCTGTTGGCAATCAAGATATTAGGCAATTAGAGAAGCATAAAATTCTTAAGATTTATGTACATTTACTATTTTTGCTGAACTTTGGAAAATGCACATATGCATCTGAATGAGGTCACTGGCGGCAAGAATGCCCAGATCTACTGGTGACTTTTCCAGTATTAGTAAGTAAATATTGTATGTTAAAACATGAGGAGTGCCCAAAAGAAGAAATTGGTATCACCACAAGAGACTCCTGGAAACAAAACATTTCTTAATTGGGGGTAAAGGTTATATTTGCCAACTTGCTCCTTTTGTCCTTTCTGCTAACATCCTTAGTGATTATCCTGGGATACAAGTTGTTATGGTGATGAGAGAAATGCTCAACTGGATGGAGATTGGGAAAGATGTCGCAAAGAGAAGAGGCTAGCCTGATGTCTCTCAATTGTTAACGTGCGTAGGAATCACTGGGGATCTTGTTAAAATTCAGATTTAGATTTAATAGATCTGGGGTTGGGTCTAAGATTATGCATTGCTAACAAGCCCCCAGGTGATGCTAATGCTGCTGGTCAATGCACTGCATTTTGACCAGTGTCTCTCTTACACACATTTTGGGAAATGTGTACTCCTCTAAACTAGGCTCTATGCTAATGGTCCTGATGTGGTTGGGCACCATGGGATGCTGAAAGCAGGACTGTTCTTTATTTGCACAACTCAACCCCTAGAAGCAAGAAGATCATGACAACCCACAACCTGTGCCCCCAACTTGTAAAACAGACAAAAAAGTCCAAACTCTTTACCTTGGGTTTCCAGGGCATCCATAAATTTCCTCTACCTACACTTATGTTCTTTTCTACCATTATAGTGCCTTGCAGAATGCATTCTTGAGACACAAATTGCTTGTTTTTCTGGGAAAAAAACTCAATGTTCTTCGTCCCCTTTGTCTTTGTAAAAGCTATTCTTTCTCCCTTCATGCTCTTTGCCCCGCACTGAGATGTCCATCTCGGACTTACTCATTCTACAGAGCCAGTTAGTTCAGGCTCTACTTTCTCCAAGAAGTCTTCCAAGTACGCCAACCACAATTAACTGTGCTCTCCTCGATTGCACGTCATGTGCACTTACACTAACGTGCTCATCGTGGAGCGCACTTTGTATTAGAGCCACGTACATTACACCATCTTTCCCCATTATGTGTTGAGCTCTTGGAGATAAGAAGCCTGTCTTATCTATTTTTAAACCCTCTTCCCTATTGTACTTAATACAGAGATGAACCATAATAAATACTTGTTTAATTAGTTAATTAAGAACAAAATGTATTAGATAGTCTCTAGAGAAGAATTTATCATCTTATTTTGGAAACAAGATGTAAGAAACCATTTGAGAAAAATACAAGATGAAAAATAACAAAAATAGCTATCATATTACTAAGATTATGAAATGCCAGGCACTGTCCTAAGCACGTTTCACAGATTGTCACTTACTCCTCGCAAAAACTCTATGAGAATAGAAGTTGCCTCCATTTACAGAAGAGCAAAATTAGGCTTAAGAGAGATGAATGTCTTGTCCCAAGTCACTGGTTCTAAAATGCAGATGCACATTGTCATTGCCTGGGGAGTCTTGAGAAATATTGATGCCTGGGTCCCACCCCCAAAGATTGTGATTTCATTGGTCTAGGGTGGGGCTTGGGTATCAGGATTTTTAAGCTCCCCAGGTAATTCTAAAGTGCAGCCGGGTCTGAGAGCACTGGTCAAGGACACACAACTAAGCATATAGCTGGGTCTATCTGACTCCACAGCCCAGGCTTTAACCTTGAGTTTCACTGTCTGCAAGCAAAGGCAGGAGCATTTTAGAGGAGAGATGGGTTAGAGTAAGGCTGGCAGAGTTGAGGATGGAAGAGATCTGATTTTGACCACTCTTAGATTTAGGGTTGACGCAATTGTTACCTGGAAAATGCAGGTGCCTAGGGATTGAGAGTAGTTTAGGCACCTGGGCACCATATTGAATTTAGTCTTCAGGTTCTAAACATTTGAGCAAGATTGGCTAAGTAATCTCTTTTGTGGCAAGCACACAGCAAAATGAGCCATAAGAAGTAACCATCGTTATACTGTAGCTGACGCACAATGCCTCTCACTGACAGAATAACCTATTTTTTTGCATTTTCCATCAGTTGCCTATGATTTATTTTATCTCCTAATTACACAGCAGGCTGATCAAAAGCCTTCCAAAATTCTGCATGGAGTCATTCCCTCCTGCAGAGGAGGTGTCTTGCCCAGGTTAATCCTCAACTCAGATAAACAGCAGAGTTAATGGAGGGTCAGGAAGGATGGACAGAGCTTGGCCTCTTCCAGCCATGTGAGGCGAGGAATAAATGTCCTCCGTGTTTGCACAGAAGCAGGAACCCTCTCTCTCAACAAATGCTAGGGGAGGCAGAATGAAGGTTCAGTAACCACGTCCTCCTCAGGAGCAGAGGGGAGCAAGTTTGGGGACTTGCAGATAAGATTGAAGCCATATTGTTGGAGACAGATCCTGCGGTGGGGCAGTGGGCAGGCCAGAGGGTCAGAAGTTGGGGATGTAGGACCTGGGTAATGAAGACGGATAGTAGTCTGAACCAAGGTGGACTAAAGATGTAGTACTGGGATGGGTGGAAGGGTTATAAGGAAGGAGCCAAAGTCATGGCAGATCGAGTGCATCTGTTCTTTCATTTAGTCAGTAAATACACGCTGGGAACACACTCCGTGGGGGCTGTCAAATATGGTAAATAAAACTGACTCATTGGGCTTACAGGTAGTGAGGGAGAAATAAATAAATATTGTTGGTGTAGTGGGTTGAATGGTGTCCCCAAATATTCACATCTACACTCAGGATGTTCAGAAAGAAGGTCTTTGCAGATATAGTTAAGATGAGGTCAGACTTGATTAGGGTGGGGCCTAAATCCAATAACTGGCATCTTTCTAAGACAAGAAGAGGATGACCCAGAGACACACAGAGAATGCCATGTGAAGACGGAAGCAGAGTTTGGAGTGATGTCTACACACCAAGGAACACCCGGAATTGCCGGCAGCCATTCCCAGAAGCTCCCTCAGAGGCACTGGAAGGAACCAACCTTCCCAAAAACTTGATTTTGAACTTCTGGCCTCCTGAACCATGAGTATAAATTTCTGTTATTTAAAGCCACGTAGTTTGTGGTGGATTGTGTGTGGCAGCCCTAGGAAGCTAACACAGTTCGGTCACAAATTTGCACATTAGACTGGGATTTCAAAGAAAATGCGTCACTTGGTATTTCCTAAATTAACCTGATAACCCTCACAAATCCTCATCCCGGGGTAGTGGGGGAAACCCAAATTTAGTTTAATCAAGTTATCTCAGTCTGGGGGCTGGCCCCGTGGCCGAGTGGTTAAGTTCGCGCGCTCCGCTGCAGGCGGCCCAGTGTTTCGTTAGTTCGAATCCTGGGCGCGGACATGGCACTGCTCATCAGACCACGCTGAGGCAGCGTCCCACATGCCACAACTAGAAGAACCCACAACGAAGAATACACAACTATGTACCGGGGGGCTTTCGGGAGAAAAAGGAAAAAATAAAATCTTTAAAAAAAAAAAAAAGTTATCTCAGTCGGATATAATACTTCAGACAATCTCTCAAGGTAAGTCAGCTTCTTCCCCGTGTTCCCAATCTCCTCCCCCCGCCTTACTCATCCTCTCCATTGGGTATTGAATGGGGATCAAGATGCCGGAGTACATAGCACTGGGGTGGCAGGAAAGGGAGGGGGCTCAGAGCCATCCACCCAGACCGTCCACTGAATCCAGGCTCCTCTGGTCTCCATGGCGATGTCCCTTGCTGTCTGGTTTCTGGGCACCCTGCCTGGCAGTGTACCAAGTAGAAGCCAGTGACTAGTGAACTTGAGATCTGTGGTCTCCCAGTCCAGACAGGGCCTATGACAGGTCCCTCCCTGCTTCTCCTCAAGCTGCATATCCCTCTGAGGATGGCCACTCCCTCTCAGCCTCCAGGCCTGGTGGCCCACCCTGTAGGCATCCTACTATTGATCTCTTCCCCTCTGGAACAGCAACCCCTAAGGCAGGCTCACTAGTCATCCTCAGCTAACATCCAGGTCCCTCAACAACTCAAAAAATTTCTGACTCTTTCCAGTCCCCACAAGAGCCAAGGGAGGCTTAAGATGCTATCTCAGACTCTTACCCTAACCACAGCATGCTTCTGACTTGGCTCTGAAGGAGCCACCCCATGTTGATGTGGGGGGCATCTTATAAATCCCTCTCCTATCAGATCCCAAATAGGAAGCAGGAAAAGCAAATCCTCTTTTGCTCTTGTCTTCCCCCTCCACCTGTCTAGCTGGTCTCCCCTCCCTGCTCTTCAGTCTGGAGTGGTGGATAAAGATGCATGTCTATCGCCACCTGCTTCATCGAGCTGCTAACTTGATCCTTCCCACCCACCTGACACAGCAGGAAGGGGCCTCCCACTACTTCTTCCTCTCTCACAAGGATGTTCTGCACCCTTCTCTTTCCCAAGGTGGCGTCTTTCTTCCCTCAGCCTCTAAAGCTGCATTGGAAGAACACGATGGACCACAAAAAGGAGAAAAAGCATCTCTTCAAATTTTTCAAAATATTACCCTCATTACATGAGTAAACCAAGATGTGAGTAACACATTTGATAAGTATTAAGAATAAAATAGGCGGAGTGTAAGTGGCAGAAAATAATCAAGTTTTCTTAAAATAGTCAACACATTTAGGGTATAGCAAGCCCTCAATAATTTCTTAAAAATTATTGTAATCAGAGTATTCATTGCAGCATCCTTCTAGGTAATTCCACTAATAACTGTGGTAACTGATGAGACATCAGATGATGGATAAGCCTGTTCACAGCTCAGCTGGCAATGGGGATACGGCTGGACTGGTGTTGACCTCAAGCAGTATTTCCAAACATGAATGTCATTGCCAAAATTCACATGATGTCTTCCAAATTTGCACCAAATACCAAGGGGCCAACCTGGTGGCATAGTGGTTAAGTTTGTGTTCTCTGCTTCAGCAGCCTGGGGTTCACCGGTTGGGATCTCGGGCACAGACCTGCATACTACTTATCAAGCCATGCTGTGGCAGGCATCCCACATATAAAGTAGAGGAAGACGGGCACAGATGTTAGCTCAGGGCCAATCTTCCTCAGCAAAAATAGGAGGATTGGCAGTGGATGTTAGCTCAGGGCTATTCCTTCTCCTCAAAAAAAAAAAAACAAAAATGGCAACAAGCACCAGATCTTCATAAGTTGTGCGTCTGTAGCCACAGTTGTCTTTGTTTCCATTAGCTAGAGCACCCACTCATGAAAATGTTGTGACTTGAAAAACAGTAATTTCTCATTTATCTCCATCACTGACATGTCACCCAGACTGAGGGAGCCCTAGAAACTTCAGGGCCAGGTGAGCCATGGCGACAGCCACATCAGCAAGCACCAGAAGCACCCAGGTAGCCGGGGCAATGCTGGTGGCAGGCATCACCATAGGAGCATCTTAGATAAATGCCACCCAGGTTACTTTGGCGAGGTTAGCATAAGGCGTTACCACTTAAGGAGGAGTCAGAGCTTCTGCCCAACTGTCAATTTCGATGAATTACAGGCCTTGTTCAGTGAGAAGACTTGGGTAAATGCTACCAAAAAACATGACTGGAGGTGCCCCCAACATGGATGTAGTGTAATGGAGCTAGGAAAACGGTCTAGGGAAGAGAAAGCTCCGAAAGCCACCTGTTATCATGAAGGTCGATTTCTTCAGCGGAAGAGCCAAGAAGAATAAGGACGGGGTAGAGGTCTGATGTCCTAGTTTGAAGCCACATGGAGTTTATTAAATACCAACAAATGCTTTAAAAATTGTTAATAGCACTAAAGGTTAGACGTCATCCAGTGCCTTCTCTGTCACCTCTTAATCTGGGAAGGACATCTCTGCATGTGCACTGCCCTCCAGCTCCTAGCTCTGACTCTGTGAGCTCCACTGAAGGGAAGAGGGGATTTTTCCAGCCACTGATTCCTCATCAATCAAGAGCAGCTTTCAGGTTGAGTGTGATCATCCTGCACAAATTGTTCCATATCTGATAGCTATGGGTCGGAAATCTCCTGCATCTTCTTGGCTTTTCTCTACCTGCATGCACAGCATGTCTGCTTCCTTCTCCCTCCAATCTTCTTCCCCGCTTGCCAGCTTGGTAAAATCGTATCTTCAAAATTATTCTGACATCTTCTCTTCCATGAAGTGCTCTCTGATCCTCTGAAGGAAAATGAGTCATTCCATTCTCTCCAAAACCCCTATACGTTATACACATTAACCATCAGTGCATCTAATATCCTGAGTCGCATGTATTTATTTACGTGATTGCCTCCATTTACTTTCTCAAGGGAGGGAGTTATGTCCTATTCAACTCTGTCGATTTAGGTCAGTGTTTCTCCACCCTGACTTCACATTGAAATCACCCTGGGAGCTTTAAAAAATCCGGATGCCTGGGAGAATCCCCAGAGGTCCTGGTTTAATTAGTCTGGGGTTTGGCACAGGATTGCACTTTTTTATTGGATTGTTTCTGAATGCCAAGGACAATCCTAATGGACAGCCAAGGCGGAGAGCCATCGCCCTGATGCCCAGCATAGGGCTTGGTCTGTTATCCTCTGCCATTTAATTGTTTCGTGTTTCTTACATTTAATGCTCTTAACCTTCAGCAGATTTCCCCTCCAACTGTTGGATGAATCACCAAAATATCTCTTTTCCCTCAAAAGCTAACAATAGAAATAGAAGTCTCCATCCATCAGTATTCTTCTCCTAGGGTGGCTCGTAAAAACAGTCAAGAAATAACTCCCTCTGAAGGAACAAGGCTGGCTGTTGACTCTATTATTTTTGTGTGAAGCCCACACATACCCTGAGAGATACTTTGTGGCCCAGAAACAGAACTCCAAAACAGCAACAACAACAACAACAAATCCGACAGGAACTCCCATAAAGTCTGAATCCCTTGCCTTCTCTCATCCCCCACCCTTGGAATCTAAAGACTGTTCAACCTGCTTTCCAATAATTCCGTATAAGATGGGGACATTGTTATCAAGAGGGCTGCATAGACATCTGTGTGAAATTTCCCTGTGTTTTTTATGTTTTGGTTTGACGATTTCCCACCATGATGCTCAGATGCAAAGACAGAAAAAGGCTTTTGCATCAGGTGGATGATGGTCTGATCTGGGAGCCTTTTGGGAGACCTTTGGCATATTTCTGAGGTTACATAGAAGCAAAAGAAGCTTGAACAGTTCTCATCCTAATGACATGCTCGGCTTCCCTCATCAGCCCCTCCCTCAGTGGTTTGATTGTCTGAAGATAAATTGGGGATGCTCTGCTATTAATGATGTTGACCTCATTTGTTTCCACCATTAATGAGGAGCCCTGCCCCCCATCCCTTGTACCTTGCTTGACCTGGAGGCCGGCCATCCTTCTAGAGAGGGTTGATTTATACATATTCTAATATGCAGGCAAGGGTTGGACTTAATGAAAGCAGACAGACTTTGATTCTTCCCCTTTGTGATTTTGAAAGCCACGTTAACCTGGGCTAGGCTGACCTTATGAAAGCCGCAATGAGAGCTTGTCTACGTGGGGCAAAGCCATCCCTTGCCTAAAAATATCTTCCCTGATGCTGATAACCGATCATTGAAAATGCACTGAGATTTAGGGCAGCTACTATAGTGCCGGACTCCTGCCCCATCCCCATTTGTAATAATACACACCAACCTTCTAGAGCCAGGGTGAAATCCAAGAAGCAGGGGGCACGTGATGCAATCCATTGGGTGGCATATCAGAGGTGAGAAGAGAGAAAAAGTTGGTCCTGGATAAGCAGCATCCACTGTCAGATCTGGCGTGGAGGGAAGAGACCAGAGTTGGAATGAGCCCAAAGAGGTGGGGATCAAGCATTCTTACGGATCACAAAGGGGACAGATTTGCCATTTTAAAGATGCAAGACCTAAAGAGACAGTACAGAGAACTAATAATAGTTATACTTAGCATATGGCAAGCATATTCTATGGGTCTGGCACTGTCCCAAGAGTTTTACCTGCCTTGTCCCATTTGATCTTCACAATAATACTGATTAATAATAATAATCCTATTATTATTACCTTTATTTTATAGAAGGGGAAACTGAGGCTCAGGAAAGTGAGGAATTTGCCTAGAGTCACACAGCCAAGAAACGGTGAAGCTAAAATTTGAGTCCAAATAATTTGACTTCCCAAATGATGCTACTGACCATTAGGCAATACTGCCTCATTGACAGGGAACTGAATATGCATTCTTTTCTGGAGGGGTAGACTCTTAGCATCCAGGGGATAGTTTGGAGTTTTGTGTGCTGAGAGAGACAAGGTAGGCTTCACCAAACTCAAGCCCCACACATTTGTCTCGGGCTGCCCTGGTTTCCTAGGCTGGACTCCACCGCCAACTCTGATCACAAATGTTTTTCTTTTTAATTTATTTGCAGGAGAAGATTCACCCTAAGCTAACATCTGTTGCCAATCTTCCTCCTTTCTCCTTCTTTCCCCCACACAAAGCCTCAGTACATAGTTGTATATTCTAGTTGTAGGTCCTTCTAGTTCTTCTATGTGAGCTGCCACCATGATATGGCTACTGACAGACAAGTGGTATGGTTCTGCACTCAGGAATTGAACACCGGCTGCCGAAGTGGAACGTGCCAAACTTTAACCACTAGGCCATTGGGGCTGGCTCTCTCTGACCACAATTTGATGTCAATTTCAGGTGTCATGAATATGGCCACAGACCACCTGGAGAAGACCCCTGCCCACTGGCTATTCATCTCTAAGCACAGGAAAATGGAAATCACACTACTCAGTCAACCAGAGGCCAAAATAAGCCACGATTTTCAGATGACTTTTGCTCTCAAGTATAGCTCCATTGGCCTAACCACAATGCTAATCAAGCCAAGATCAATTAGTCTGGTGTAGAGTTTCTCAACCTCAGCACTATTGACCATTTGGGATAGATAATTCTTTGTTGTGGGGGGCTGTCCTGTGCATTGTGGGATGCTTAGCAGTATCCCTGGCCTCTATTTGCTAGGTGTCCATCTAGCCACAGTTGGGACAAGGTGATGCTTAAGCTGCTGGGCCAGGAACCACCCTTACAGAGCCTCTGAATTAGTCCACTCTATTACATATTGACAAATAAAAACGGCAAGTAATAGGATATATTGGAGAATATGAGGAAGCCATTTGGTGTAAACCTAATTCGGCCTGACCTTGTCTTTCCAAAAGGGCCTGACCATGGCATTGAGCATGCATTGTATATCTGCTTTAGAGATTCCCTATGGCAAGAACAAAGGCCCTTGAGATAAAGGTGCAACTTCCCTCCCCCTCCCAACATTGGCATTCCCTTAAGGATTAAGCATCTTTCCTTAGGCTAGGAACTGATTGCTGTGCTCACCTGTGACCACCCAGCTCGAGACAATAGACTTGCCTCCTGCTACACCCGCAAGATAGCAGACCCACTATCTGCTGTGTCCATCAAGCGCTGTGCCAACAAGGCAATCTTGTGCCTATTGTGGGAGGGACATTTCAATCATATGTGAAACGTCCTGTATGGGGGTATATAACCACTCTCTATACCTCACTTCTTTGGTGCCCTTTCTACCTTCGGGAAGAAAGGCCCCGGGCCATGGTCCTCAGATTTCAGCTCAGAATAAACTCTCCCAAATTTTCATTTGTAGATTGGTTATGGATTATGTTTGTCGACGATATCCAGAGCCACACTATCACCAGTCCTGAATAGGTACAACAGAGGGCATGTGGATGACTCTGGGAAGCCCTTCCGCACATGCTAGAAAAACAGGCTCTGGCTTAGGCATTGACTCTGTAGAAGAGTCAGGTCCTAGAAAGAAGCCTGGAGTTAGATTCAGAAGACATAAATTAAAGCCTGTAAAAAAACCTGGATGAGTTATTTAAACTCTCAAAGCCCCAATTTCCTAACCCATAAAATGAAGCTAAGAACACGTGACAACCTGGTTCCTCCAGACTGTTGTGGCTCAATGAAATAACACAGTGTTCCCCAAACTTTGATCATCCTTAAAACCCATCACAATGTCTTACCCTATCTACCTACCACCTGAAATTAATACTTCTCTTTAAATCAACTCACTAAAAAAGAGAGAAAAACTTTAATCATCTACTTTATCATAAAAAATAATGTGAAATCATCTTTTCACTTGATAATTACGTTTTCCCTAATATGCATTAAGATAACTGCTAAAAATCTCCATGTACCACTTAAAATCATCTTATATTCCTCCTATGGTTCGTATTACTACACTTTGGGGAACACTGAGATATTTGTGAGGGAGCTTTGTAGGTTTCAAAGTGTTGTACAGATTGAAATGATGTGGGCTCGGTGAGTCAAGGAGTCAAAAGAAAGATTTCTTGGACTCTCAATGTCTGGCAGTAGTGCTCCTTTATTCAGAGAAAAGCATGGAGTAGCATGGGGACAGGACCCATGGGCAGTTAGAGCTGCAGACATGGGTTGAGGGTAGGGCTAAATTTAAGACATGGGTATGTGAGTTATCTCTTTACAAGACAAAGGAAAGATTATGTTTAAAAAAAAAGTCATTAAAATGGTATCAGTGTAGGTGAGGTCTGGTTATTGGGTGGTCCTATAACTTTAGATAAGAATCAGATCGGATCAGGTCAGGACATCCTATGCTTCCCAAAGGATGATATAGATCAGTATGTAGGGCAGGTCACCTTAGGCTTCTCCTCTCCCTGGGGCATCCTTGATCCTCATCACAAGGTGCCGTTATCAGCTTTGTCTAGGCAGGGCAGTTGTAACTGTCTAGAAAGTGAGCAAACAGCAAGACTGGAGTGGCCTTCCCTGGTGTGAGCTAATCGAGCCTGGGTATGTTCTCCTTCTGCTCTTCAAGTTTGGCTGTCTATCAGAAATGGCCACTTGAACCTGTTATCCCATCACATTAGGTCTTCAAGAGGTCTTCCTAATATGCTGTAATACTGTTTCAAATGGGAGATGATGAATTAAGAGGGCAGAGCAAATTAGAGCCTAGTAGCAGTGTGCTTGACACTAACAAGATCCACCTGAGTTTCAGTTATTTCTCTTGCAATTATCAAAAGCAGGTCTTACTCTGGAAGAGACCTGTCAATGGCTTCAGCCCAGCACCTCCTGGAGAGGACACCACTTCAGAGCCTTGCCAATCTGCCTGTGGCAAACCGCACCTTCCCTGCCTGTCTGTGATCCTGTGGCTTTTTGGTCTTAGTGTCTTCTTGAACAGGCTCAGGTCCTCAGGCAACTGCTTCTTACATTAAAAACAGTGACTCTCCCTTCTGCATGTATTAGACTCACCTTAGAAGCCTTTTGAAAAATTGATGCACGTGCCCCACGTCAGGCCAATTGAATCAGAATCCCTGGAGGTGGGACCTGAGCATCTGGATTTTTAAAGCAGACGTAGTTGAGATAATAATTTCTGCATTAAAATTCCATATGTGCATCCATGGTTAAGAACATCGTTTTAAATGAAGGAGGAAAAAAATCTGCAAATACTTTGAGTCTCCCTGTAACCGAAGGACCTCTGTCTTAGAGATAAGCATGAAACAATGTCAGTTCTAAGAACTCCATGGCCTTTTATCCATGTCCCTCTGAGCTCATACACTGACTTTTTCCTCCTCTCCAAATGTAACTCAGTGTTTCCACCTCAAGACTGAAAGAAGAGCATAAAGAAACACCATTGAACGACCAATGCTATAACTCACTGCATTTATCGAGGATTTGCTTCAACAGACACTCTTCTATATGCTTTACATGTGACTCACCAGATCTTCTTAATGAGTAAGTACTATTATCATCTTTATTGTAAAGGAGAAATTAGGTTTTCTACCCAGCACAACCACGACTTCTCCAATCTCCCCTTCACATTTTTCTGAGATCATGTGCCCCTCCCTCATCCACGAAGTTCCAAGGGGGGCCACCATTTTGAAACATTACTCCCAGCCTTCAGACATAGATAATTGGACAGGAGTTAGTACAAGCCTTGGCCAGCCCAAGTAATCCATTCCTTGAGAACACAGAATTTGGAGGGGGTTGAGACGATGAGAGAGAGGGGGAAAAAAAGAAGAAATGTCTTCTGCATGAAAATCTAGTCACATGTAAACTTGAGGTTCCAGCAGTCATTTTTTTGGTAATTTTGTGGGAAGTGAAGGAAGCTGTTATACAATGAATAAGAAGAGTGTAGCAAATACTCAAAGAAGCTCATATAATGGGGGAAAGTCTATGTGGCATTGAAGACCCTGATTATTCCCATTTGCTTGCCAGTCTCAGACCTGCTCTGGGGCTCCCTGAGACATTATTATTCCTAAAATTAATTCCTCTTTTTGCTTAAGCTAGTCTAAGTGGATTTCTGTTACTTGCAACCAAAATAACAAATTAATATGACTATGCGAAGGATATAGAGAAGGGGTGTAAAGAAGTACAGGACCATGGCAGATACCCTATAGGAATTTACAGTCCAGGAAACACAATAGAAAAATGGAAGATTTGGAGTCAGACACAGGTCAGTTCAAACCCTTGTTCACCTGCTGTGTTATTTGGGGTATTTATTTTACCTCTGTGAACTGGTCTTTCTCCTCTCTACAAAGGGTACCAATATTTCATGTGGATGTTGTAAAAGTTAAACACTAGTATACTACCTGGCAATTTACTGGGGCCTCAACCAACCAGAATTTCTTTCTCAGTCTTAGAACTAGAAGAGATCTCAGGGAACAAAGAGAAACTGCTGAGGGCTGGCCAGCCAAGATCTGAGTGTGACCTGGGTTTCATGTTATCATAATCGCCTCACCTCTCCCCTTGCTCATGGCTAAGGGAGAAGAGGAAGCAACCCATCTCATAATCCACGGAGGTCATTCCCACACTCCCGACTCCATGCAGACCAGAGGGCATCAGAGCAGCCAATTAAGATGTTTTATCCAGAAGTTCTCAGTGAAGCAGGGGGAAAGAAGAGGTCACAGAGCTCAGAGTGCAAAAAAAAAAAAAGAAAAAGAAAAAGAAAAAGTTCACTGGAGCATGTGCTCTGAAAATGTCTTATTCTAAAATAAAAAATTAGAAAATCTGGGTCACTGAATTGAAATTCATCAGGAGCCTCATTAAAAGTTTGATTTTTCTTCATATGAATCCCCAATAATAGAGGAATGTGAGAATGACATTTGATTACTTTGGGGTCCTAGGAAGAGTTTGGGCTTTGAAGCCAGACAGAACAAGGTTTGAATTTGGGCTTTGTCACTTATGAGATTAGTGACCTGTAGCAAGCCACATCCCCAGTTTTAAGCTCAGTTTACCCTCCCTCCCAATTAAATGGAACTAAAATGCCTAATTCATTGTGTTGATTAAAGGAATTCAATAAGATTCTTGAAAAGTCTCTCCATAGAGCACAGTACATGGTATGTGCTCAATAAAAATGGTCACGTCTCCTCTCCATATCCCATGACGGTTTAGTGTGGCTGTAAAGAACACATATTTTAGTGTCATACACAGATGGGTTTGAGTTCCACTTTTGATTTGATGACCATGTAAAATTACTTAATCTTTCAGACCCTCAGTTTCTTTTTCTACTAGAAGAGAATAATAACACCTACCTATAGCAGACCCTAATTTTTGCCCAGATGCATCTCCCTGTCTTTCTTCCTCACAGAGCATAATTTTCCTGGGCAGCCATATGCTTCTGCAATGCTGATCACCCCCCCCACCCCCCCACATCCAAGGTCGACCTGACTGGTCTGGAGGAAATCCTATTCTCTCAGTTGGTTCAGGAACGGGCATGTGACACAACTTTGGTCAATGAGACAAGAGCAGAAGATCTCTGGGGACTCCTGGGAAGAATTCCCTTTCTCCAAGAGTCTCTTCCATTTCTGGCTGTTGTCTGGTCTAGACAGGATGCCTGTCACTACTTCAAACATCTTGTGATGAGCCTATGGGTGAAGCCAACACTGAGGAAAGCAGACGAGAGATAAAAAGAGCCTGGCTCCTTGTATCAGGTTGATCCTCTGAATCAACCTACATTGAAACCTGCCTTACTTTTGAGTTTCCTGTTACAAGCAGTAATTAGTGACCTATCCTATCAGCCAGCTGGAAGTGCAATTGCTATTATTTGCACCAAAAAGTATCCTAACTGATGAAAGTTAATCAAGATACTAAACGTAAGCTACTTGTTACAGTCAACTCTGGCACCCCAGTAAGGGAACAACAGACAATTAGCTCTTATCATTGATGCCCCCATAATCATTATCATCATTACTAGCTAACAATAATAAAAACAAGAGCAGCAACCATAAAAATAATTGCTAACACTTCCTGTGCCAGACACAGTTTTAAATGTTTACCATACTTAAATTATTTAATCCTCACAACAACTCCATTGGATGGTTGTCATAATTATCCAAATTTTACAGACAGATAAAATGAGATTAAGAGAGATTAAGTAATTTCCCTAAGGTCACACAGCTGGTAAGTGATCGAGGCATTATGTAAACCCGGGCAGCCAAGCACTAGAGTCCATGATTCGGAAGAGAGGAAGACCACAACGAAATTTGATTTGACCTCCTGATCTGACCTCTCTTCTGCCCTCCAGCTTCTAAGCAAAGTCAAGGCAGACGGGTGGGGTCCCTGGGGAGGGACCATGATGAGGTGGAGACAGGGCTGATTTAGGGGTCAGAGATATATGAATGACCTCAGGTAAGATCATACTGTGACTCAATTGCCTATCTGCAAAAGGGGCAAGGAGAGGGGAAATACCCACCTTGTAGGATTGCTGTGAGGACTGAGTAGAATGCTCCATGCTCAGTGTGTGGCTCAGAGCCTAAAGGAGAGCTGTTAAAGATTGACTATCATGGTATTTGAGCATTTTCCTACTTTTCTCCCACTTATCAGTTGCATGCTTTGTCTCATTTAATGATGACATGAAGAGAAAGAAAGACTTAAGGAGATGATCTGAATGCCAACCAAGTCAGCAGATACCACTTTATTTTGAATCCCTTTCTCTGTTCTCCCCACTAAGGAGTCTGATGATAATTCCCTTCCAGGGCTTCATTTCATAACCGAGGCCAATTTGACTCATTATCTCCCTGTCAGCACCAAGAGAATGAAAACCAGCTGTCATTACCAACTCGTTCCTGCTCTGAATAGAATCTGGGCGGGGGGCGGGGGGATGGGGGAGAAGTCAAGGGTGAATTTCCTGGACAGGTCATTAACCCTGAGGGCAACATTCAAGAATTCTTGGCCAAGCCCAGCCCTGGACAAGGCTGCAAATGCCAAGAACCTTCTGAGTAATCTCAGTGGATGACTTTTGAAGGAGGAAGCTACAAATCAATTCTTCTGCTTCACCTCAGTAGCCAATTTGCAAGATTACACCCTAGAATTTGGAGTGCACCAGATCTAAGATCTCAAACTTAAGTGTTCCATTCTCTGAGTCTTATCTTTTCTTCCTATCTTATTCCATTCTCACCCTCTTATCTTTCCAGCTCACTCCTTGTGGGACCCTTTAATCCAATAATTCTTCTCCACCATTGAGGCCTCTAATCCATGGTCCTCCATCACTACCTCACTATTGATCATCTCTTGTCCACTTTTACTGTCTTCTTCACACAGTTTATGTTCATGATCAAGCACTAAACCAAACCACTTGGGGACACCATTAACTCTTTTACCTCTCCTTCCCTCTATTTTGTTTTCCCAGCCCAGTCAAGCCCAGCTTAAACCCAGTACTTCCTCTCCTCTCTTCCTCCAGCCCAGCAGCTCAACATGGTTGGAGAAACACACATCGAGCTGACCAAACTCACTTTACCCTTATGACCAGAGTCCTCCCAGAAAAATCTTAGTACCTTTCCTTGGAAAGTTTGCCTTTCTATGTATTTTTCCAGAATGACTATTTAACATCTTCTCCCCCAACCTCCAATGCCTCTTCTTCCATCCTTGGAAAACTGATGACGTTTCTCTTATTTCACTGGCAAACTAGAAGCATTCAAAAGAACTTCTTCATTATCCCACCACCACCACTAAACTTACAAGCATCTGTACAGGCTAATTCTGACTTCCCTGTTATGCTAGATGGACTGTCTATGGTAGGCCAAACCCTCCACAATGACTCTGTCCTCCTCAAAGACTTTGTTTCTTCAATTGTCCCTTCTCTCCCCGACATTAATTCTCCCCTCTTTGAGGATCATTCCCATAAGCATACAGACAAGATATGCTAACTGTCATTTTTAAGAACACTTCTCTTGATACAACGTCTTCTTCCATTCATCATCCTATTTCTCTTTCCTATTTATAGCAAACTACCCCGTATTCCAGGCTTATTCTGACCATACCCATATGACTCTTATCTACACCATTTCATTTATCAAGCTTGCCAATAACTTCTATGTTGTCAAAATTAACAGTCAATTCTCAGTCCTCCTCTTACAAGAATTCTCAGCAATCTTTGACACATTTGGCCACTCTTCCTTCTTAAAACACCCCATCTTCACCTGAATTTGGAGATACCATACTCTTCTTCACTGGAACTTCTCTGCAGTCTCTTTTGCTGGCTTGTCTTCATATACTGACTTCTAAATGCTGAAATGCTCCAGAGCTCAGTCCTTAACCTCTTCTTTCTCTCCTTTCTCCTCTCCTCTCTTCTCCATCTAAACTCTTTCCCTAGAGGGCCACACCCATTCTTATTATTTTAAATATCACCTGTATGTTGATAATCCCAGAATTAATATTGCTAGCCAATCTTTCCACATTATTCTACTCTTCATTCAACTCTCAAATTACTGATTAAAAATCTTCATGGAGGGGACAGCTCCGTGGCTAAGTGGTTAAAGTTCTGTACACTCCACTTCAGGGGCCCAGGTTCATGGGTTAAGATCTCGGGCATGGACCTATTCCACTCATCAGCCAAGCTGTGGAGGTGTCCCACACACAAAATAGAGGAAGATTGGCATGGATGTTAGCTCAAGGGTAGTCTTCCTCAAGCGAAAAAACAGGAAGATTGGCGTGGATATTAGCTCAGGGCTAGTCTTCCTCAAGCAAAAAAAGAGGAAGATTGGCAATGGATGTTAGTTGAGGGCAAAACTTCCTCACCAGAAAAAGAAAAAAGCAAACTTCATGTAGACATCTAATGGGCATCTTAAATTCTGTAGGTCAAAAATAGAACTTTTGATTTATCTGACAAAACCTACTCCATATCCAAAAATGTACACTTAATCTATTCCTTTATCACTACCTTCATCATAACTCTTAGTATGAGGCAGGGGTCAACAACGTATGGCCCGTGGGCCAAATCCAACCCACCATCTGTTTTTTTTAATAAAGTCTTACTGAAAAACAGCCACCCTCATTCATTTACATATTGTCTATGGCTGTTTTCAGGCTACAATGGCAGAATTGAGTGGTTGTGACAGAAACTATTTGGCCCACAAAATCTAAAATTTTTACCATTTGGCCCTTTACAGAAAAAGTTTGCTGGCCACTGGCCTAAGCCACCATTGTTTCATGCCTATGTGACCACCATGACCTCCTACTTGGTCATCTTCCTTCCATTATTTTCCTTCTTCTTCACTCAGAAGTCAAAATAATGTTCTAAAACACATATCACATCTTGTCACTCTCCTACTTAAAAATCTCTGATTGTTCCATCATATTTGCAATAAAATCCACACTCTGTGTCATAACCTATAAGACCTTAGATTATCTTGACCTACTTTCTTCTCCAACTTTATTTCCTGCAACTTTTCTGTTTACTCATCAGACTCCAGCCACAAAGCTATTTTACTGTTCCTCAAATGGACCAACACTTTCACTCTTCAGGGTCTCTGCACTTGCTTGCCATCTTCCTAAAGCACTTTCATCCACCTATTCCTAGGGCTGCTTCTTTTCATCATTCAGATCTCTACCCCAATATCATCTCCTGCCCTGTAAGAATGTCATTTCCCATTTGACAGGGATTCTGTCCCTCTCATTCACTGGCATGTCCATGGCACCCAGTACATTGTAGACCCTCAATATATAACTCTTGATTAAATGAATGAATATTCATTCAAACATAGAGATAAGCAGAAGAGACTGTGGGAGCACAAAGCAAGGGCACTCAGCCCATCCTAGCATTGAGGACTAGAAAAGAAGGGGATAGTGGAGGGGGAAGGAGGTTTTTCAGAAAGAGGGGCAAACGTGTGCAAAAACAGGAACCATGAGAGAAGGTTGCACACTTAGGAAAGCACAAGTAGTAGGCACATATAGAGTATACCATAGATATAGAGCAGGATTTGGAGGTGGAAATGGGCATAAATGATAAAAGACTTTGAATACCAAGCTAAGATATTTATATTTTTTCCTGAGGTCATTGAGAAGGTATTGAAGACTAAATAGAATAGTGGCATGATCAGAAATGCTGGACCCAACATTAGTGTTGTTCTCCTCTAAATTCCACATTCTCCCGCCTCTACTGTGAAGCTTTTATTAATAGTTCCTCTGGATTTTCAGTATCAAGGGTATTAATTTGGGGTCAGGTTCTAGAGACAAACTTAAAAATTATCTCTCATGCATCAATCCCATTTCTGGAATTCTATAATAAGGTAATTACCTAAAATCATGGAAGAGCCATATGCAAAAAAATGTTCATCACAGTATTATTTATAAGAGGAAAAATTATAATAAACTAAATATTTTACAGAAACAAAATTTTTTAGAAAAATATGGTATATCTACTCAATGTATTATTATACAGTTATTAAAATAATGTATTTCTGGATGGACAGAAAAAAAGATCAGTGGTTACCAGGGTCTGGAGGTGGGGAGAAAGGCTGATTTCAAAGGTTTATGAGGAAATTTTTGGTGGCAATGGGGCTGTTCTATATCTTGATTATGGTGGTGGTAGACAATTGTCAAAATTCAGAGAACTGTGCACTAAAATAGGTAAATTTTACTGTGTGTAAATTATACCTCAAAAATCCTGAAGAAAACCTTAAAACTATACTTTTGATTATTTTGAATGCTACAGAGGTATTATAAATGCAATATAAAACAATATCAAGTCAAATATAAGCGATGCAGAGAAACAAATACTGAAAGAAACTATGTCAAAATACTAACAATAGGGTATCTTTTGGTGGTAGGAGAAAAAATGCTTTCTACTCTTTTTCTTCTTTTCTGTGTTTCATTCTGATAATGAAACAAATAAATTTTGCTTTAAAATGTGTTAGATTATGAGACTTTCTCTAAAGTTTCTTTCAATGGTCTTCGAGTTTAGGATCCTTGAAACACCACGCACCTTTCTTGATAGCAGTGATCTACTGGAGAGGAAATGGTGGTAAGCACCATGGACAGCTCCTGGGCTTGGGGGGGCTGTTTTTGCATGGACTTGGAATGGAAGTCAAATAGCTGCCTCCTCCGGTTGCCCCATGGCAACTCCTCAGGTCAGGAGATACAGCTTTTTTCTTAGAAGGCTCTGTGATTGAATGTCCTCTGCTAGCAAAACACACATGTCTGTCTCTGCCTCCCTCTCCAGCCGTTTGTGAACTAACATGAGACACACTCAGAATACTTGGTGACCCACAAGAGAAAAATGGTGTTATTATCTAGACACTTGAAGTAGACAATCTCTTCAAAGCCATTTCATAAATCACATCTTAGAGCCTTTCAGAAAATACATATTGCAAACAACAATAAGAATTGTGTCCTTTGGAAAATGGATTTTAAACTTCCACCCAAGACCATCAGAACCTTTTTCCCCAAAAGCAATGTGTGTTTTTGCTTCCTCGTCTAAATGGTTATGATGGACTGAAGTGGTGGTGAGGGGACAACATTCTAATGAGGACAAGCAGAGAAACCAAGAAACAAGATGGAAAAGCTATAATAAATTATAGATTTTGATAAATTACCGCTCACTGTTGAGTTTCAATTACAGAAACACAGTTTACACAAGTAATTACTGAAGAAATTACCACAGAAGCACATCCATTCATTGAATTATAAGGCATCAATTCTCTCCCCTGATTGCATCTTCAGTTCCAAGGATGGCAATCACAGCTTCACACAAAACTTTAATAACACAATCTTTTTGGATTAAAAAATGCCATTGGATGTAAAATGTGTACAGGGATGATAAGAAAAGGCTGTTGATTCATATTGAGAAAGGAAACAGCTTCAATGAGTTAACTGCAAAGCCAGAACTTTGACAGTTGGAAGTTGATCACTCAAGGAGCCTGCTCCGAATGTGAGTTCTAATGCTCTCTGAGAATTTTTGATGTCACCTCGGGGGTCAGGAGAGATGATCCATGGAGGATAAGGCCCAGCAATCAACATATCCTTTCAGTGCTGGAGTATCATGTAACATTAGGGACGGAAGGACCTTTAGGATTTTTAGTCTAACTTCCAACCCAACATTTACATCCTTTCCTCAACTCGACATTCAGTTGTATATACACAAATATGCATGTATGCACACATGTTAAACCCCTTATGAAGACACTCTTACTGACCCCATATTTTCCCTCTCTATTTTTTAATCAACTCTATTGAAGATGTAATTTATACACAATAATATGCACCCATGTAAGTGAAGGTTGAAGAGTTGGGATACATACACCAAGTAACCGTCATTATTATTTTCAACTTATTTAGAAGATATCTATCACCCTAGAAAGTTCCTTCCTGACTGTCCATTCAATACCTCTCCCACCCAACCCCAGAAGCAATCACTTTATGTTTTCTGTCAATATCGCTTAGCTTTGTCTTTTCTAAATTTTCATATGAATGAAATCATACAATATGTCCTCTTTTGTGTCTTTTTTCTCTCAGCATAATACTTCTGAGATTCATACACCTTGTTGTATATAACAATTGTTTGATCATTTTTTTTGCTGAGGAGTTTTCCATTGTATGGATGTATCACGGTTTATCCATTCTCTGCTGATGGCCACGTGGGTAGTTTCCAGTTTAGGTCTTCAGGGACAGCATCTCCTTCACAAAGTCATTAAGAGCTAAACCACCATCAAAAATTCAACCACACTGATTGAAAGGGGGGACTGCTCAAGAGAGTGAGGATGATTCTTGGGAGCTCATATCCTTGAGTGGATCAATCACTAAGAAAGGATGATGAACTCACAGAATGACGGACAAGGGGGCATTCAACACAAAGAGTAGAATTTTCAGATTATGGGGTATAGTGGATTGACTAATGTCCTTCTCAAAATTCATGTCCACCCAGAATCTCAGAATGTGACTTTATTTGGAAATAAGAGTCTTTGCAGGTGTAACTAAGGTAAGGATTGAGATGAAATCATACTGGATTAGAGTGGACCCTAAATACAATGAGTGTCCTTATAAGAGATCAAAAAGTGTTCAGAGACACACAGCGAAGGACACGTGAAGTCAGAGGCAAAGATTGGAGTGATGCTTCCACAAGCCAAGGAACTCTGGGGCCACTACAAGCTGGAAGAATCAAGAAAGGATCCCCCCCACCCCCCACCCCCCAGAGCCTTCAGAGGGAGCATGGCCTTACCAAAACCTTGATTTCAGACTTTTGGCCTCCAGAACTGTAAGAGAATAGATTTCTGTTGTTTGAAGCCACCAGGTTTGTGGTAGTTTCTTGCAGCAGCCCTAGGAAACTATTACATGGGGTGATTTCCCAGGAACAGGGGATGAACTTTCACAACCATCCTGTCACTTAACCATCACAAAGCACCTATAAGATAGATAACATTATCCTCATTATGTAGGTGAGGAAACTGTCTCAGAGAGGGTAAGTGATTCACCTAAGATCACACAGCTCCTAGGTAGCAAAGCAGGGATTTGATCTCAGGCAGTCTTTCCACTGCCTCTGAGCCAAAACTGAGATGAAGTATGGTTGTGGGACTCACCAAGAATGAGTATGCCCCTTCACACTCTACACAGTGTGTTCCATCCTTTCTGCTCTGCTTCCCCACCCACCTCCCTGCCCCCAAGGACAGCAAAATGCACAGGTGTATCAATCAGGCCTCTTTGGGCTTCAAGTAGTATAAATTAACTTATTTAAAATAAACAACTGAACTCAAAAGGGGGATTCATTGTCTGACATAAAGAAAATTCAAAGAGTAGCCTAGCTTTAAGCATGATGGATCTGGGACTCAAGTGATGTCATTAGAAACGTCTCTATCTCCTCATTCCGTAAGTTTCCCCTGTGTTGGCATTAGTGTCGGGCAGGTTCCGCTAAGCAATGGCCACCAACAGGAGGGGATTTGCACCCTACCAGCTTAGCAATTCCAATGGTGGTTTGAACCTAGGTCTGCCTGATTTCAAAGCTTTTGCCTTTGCCCTTTCACTGCAGCATACTAACTTCAACATTTTGCCCATTCATTTATCCCACAAATATTTATCAAGTATCTACTCTGTGCCAAGTGCTTTGCAAAGTGCTGGGGATATGGCAGTGAGAAAGACAGGCCAGACCTCTGCCTTCAGTGAGGGCATTTCCTGGGGATGGGTGGGGTGGGGGATTCAGACAAAAGGAGACAATTATATACAATGCAATATGGTATAATGTTAAATGGTGATAAGAGCTAGAAAGAAAATGAAACCACATTATGATATAAACTTTAACGGGATAGGAGAGTGTTTATCTCAATATGGCGGATGCTGCATCAATAGGACTGAATGATTGAATATCCTAGGAGTCAATCCACCACAGGCCAGAGCTAATGAACAGCAAAGGAAGATGAAACCATGGAGTATGTAAGGAGCCTGTGAGGATAATCTGAGCAGAGTTTAGAAATGGTGGGGCAAAATCCCAAGAGGCTGGAACTGCAGGAAAAAAAATGGAACCAGAGCCGTGAGTCAAGAACTGAAGAGTGATTTGATCTAGGAAAGAGGAAGCTTGGCATGGGTGAAAAGATCTGGGTGAATCACTGCACAACAAGGTCGTTGATGTTTCGCTTCGTGGGATGGAGTGTGTGGGTGTCAGACTGACTCCAAGCTCTGGTGCTGAGTCAGTGACTAACAACAAACGTGGCTTACGGCTTCCTGAGGCCATTTCTAGCCTCAAAGCGCAATAGCATGATGATGGGCAGGAAGTCAGAGAGGCCATTTTGAGAAAAACACCATCGCCAGGAAATGTCATGGAGTTAGACTTGGGTTGGTTTCAGTAGTAACGGCTGTGGTTCAAGGAAGGAGGGTAAGAAGTAAGATTTGGGGTGGGAGACAACACCCACAATATGGGATCCAGCTGAGCACTGTGCTCAGTCCATGGGGGGAGAGAAATAAATGGAACTGGCCCTTACCTTCAAGGACAGTATATGCTCAGAAGATGATGAACAAAGCCAGAATGGTCGAGGCTGAGAACTAAAGCTCTCAGAGCACGACATTGATGGGGGCTTATTTTCCAGACTTAGGTAAAGATTGTGCTGGTACTAAATCATAGCATCTCAAAGTATAAAGTGAGCACTAAGAATAACTAAAATTGGGGCCAGCCCCGTGGCCGAGTGGTTAAGTTCATGCACTCTGATTCAGCATCCCGTGGTTCACCAGTTTGGATCCTGGGTGTAGACCCACACCCTGCTCATCAAGCCATGCTGTGGCAGCACCCAACATAGAAGAGCTAGAAAGACTACAATTAAGATACACAACTGCGTACTGGGGCTTTGAGGAGAAAAAAAAAGAATAACTAAAATTCATTGAGCACTTTCGTTATGCTAGACACAGCTAAACACTTTATACATGGATTAATTCATTTACTCTACCCAATTGTCTTGCATTAAAGACTACTATTGTGCCCACTTTACAGATGTGGAAACAACTGAGGCTCAAAAAGATTGAGGGATTTGCTGAAGATGACACAACTAGCAAGTGGGGGAGTCTGGATTTGAATATAAGCCTGGACCTCCTAGTGCTATTCCACACTGTCTCCCACTGCAGCCATAATCTCAGAGTGACCCATTTTGATGCAGTCTACAAGCCACCCCACTGAACTCTAGAGAAAATGGATGCTATGAATCACAGGCCACATCCTGCTTCTTGGTCCAGTCCTAACTTCACCTTGGTTGTATTTTCTGATCATTAAGATTACATAGTGTATCAGAACAGACTGTAAGAATTTATTTTGTTTTAAATATTCATCATATCCTTTGAATGTTTGTGCCCCCTCTAAATTCATATGTTGAAAAGCTAGTGCCCAAGGTCATGGTGTTAGGAGTTGGGGCCCTTCGGGAGGTAACTAGGTCATCCATGAATGGGATCAGTGCCCTTATAAAAGAGATCCCACAAAGTTCCCTAGCCCCATTCTGCCATGTGAGGACACAGCAAGAAGTCTACAACCCAGAAGAGGGTCCTCACCAGACATGCTGGCACCCGGATCTCAGACTTCCAGCCTCCAGAACTGTGAGCAATAAATTTCTCTTGTTTATTAAAAAAACAAAAAGATTACATATACAGGGCTTGTTCACAAATTGGTCCCAAATATGTTTCTTTCCAAATTTGATAGTGCAATAAACTCTTCCATCTATAGGGCCTCTTATGGCTTGTGAAGCACATGTGCACAAGGACACACACTCATGCACACACATGCCCATGGGCCTCACACTAGTGTTTGTCAGCATGATCCTACCAGCAGAAATACAGTTGGAAGATCTTGCCTGTACTGTTTTGCTTTATTAATAATAATGCCTATCTCATATGGTTGTTGTGATGGTTACGTTTGTTAATACAATAAAGCGCATAATAAACAATTGATAATAACTGACTATTGAGTGTTTACTATGCACCAGGCACTATTCCAAGCCCTTTACATATATTACATAATTTAATAATTATAATATGGGGGCCAGCCTAGTGGTGTGGTGGTTGAATTCACGCACTCTGCTTTGGTGGCCCAGGGTTCACCTGTTCGGATCCTGAACATGGACCTACACACATCTCATCAAGCCATGCTGTGGCAGCATCCCACATAGAAGAACTAGAATGACCTACAATGAGGATATACAGCTGTGTACTGGGGCTTTGAGGAGAAAAAATACAATAATTATAATATGTACTATTATTATTATACTATATCATCATAAATTAATAGTTATTATTATTAGATATTAATAAAAACAGGATGTTAACTGTGATGGGAATGTAGGAGTTTAAGCCTAAGATACTTCTGGTTTTTGGAGGCAGCCTTGATGGCCTAGAGGTTAAATTTGGTGCTCTCACCACTTCAGTGGCCTGGGTTTGGTTTCCGGGTGTGGAACCACACCGCTCATTTGTCAGTAGCCATGCTGTGGCAGTGGCTCACGTAGAAGTACCAGAAGAACTTACGAGTATACCCAACTATGTACTAGGGCTTTAGAGGGGCAAAGGAAGAAAAGAGGAGGAGGATTGGCACAGATATTAGCTTAGTGTGAATCTTTTCCTGCAAAAAAAGAAAAAGATACTCCTACTTTTTGGATCCTCACCAAGATTCTATGAATCCCTTTTGAAGAAGAGAAGACTCAGAGAAACTGAGTTGCCTGTCCAAGTCTACATGGGATTTGAACCTAAGTTTGTCTCACTCTAAGTTCTAGGCCCATGTGTGTGCACGTGTGTGTGTGATGTGTATGTGCTGTGTGTATTTATGTATGTTTATGTTATGTGCGTGTATGTGGGGGGGGGGTATGGGGCGGGCATAAATACATGTGCGTATTTGTGTTACGTGTGCATGGTGTGTGGTGTATGTTTCCATTTCCTCCTGAGCCTGGGTAAACTCACTCACTCCTCAGCCTCTGCGGCTTGGAGGATGAAGCCTTGGGCTGTGGTTGACTGGGTGAGCAGGGCCCACCTCTGCTGCCCCAGCACCATCCCGTCAGAGCTCCCCCTTCAGCCTTCCAGGCTGGGGAAAGTCCAAGCGGCCCGTTTTACAGATGGGTCTGTTGTAAGTTTAGGGGACTGGAGGGAGATGAAGGAGAAAGACAAGTTCAGGTACATCTGAACACTGTCAGCGCTGCCTTTGGCCCCTAAGAAAGGAAATGAGGAACCGAAGAGAAGAGTAGGAATCTGCAGCTCTGTCCAGCTCTCCACTAACTTGTGTGTGCTGCGACCTTAGTCCAAGCGACCACCTCTTTCACCTGAACAATGGTGATAAGATCCTCATTCTCCCGTCTTCTTCTTCCTGCTCCCTGCATTCCATTCTCCTCAGCCTACAGAGTCATGGACTTTAAAAACATCAATCATAAGATTTCCTGACACCCTGAGGATGAAACACAAACCCTTTCCCACGTCCTACGCTGCCCTACATCAGTGGTCTACAAACTGTGGCCCTCGGGCCAAATTCAGCCCAATGGTTGCTTTTGTCAAGACAGTTTCATTGACACACAGCCACACCCATTCAAATTTGTATTGTTTGCAGCTGCTTTTTCTGTAAGGGGCAGAGTTGAGTGATTGCAACAAAACCGTATAGTTTGCAAACCCTGAACTATTTACTACGTGGCCCTTTACTAGAAAAATTTGCCGACCTCTATCTGACATCATCTGGTTCTTGTCTCTGGCTCACCTGTGTGACTCTCCACCTTCCTGCTCTGCCACAGCCACACCGGCCTCCGTAAAGCTCCTGTCTACCCTGGGCCAACGTCCTTCCCTTCTTTTTTCTCAATTAATTGTTCTGTTTTCCCCACAAAAGATTATATTATAAAATCACTGTTAAATGAAGAGACAATCCAGAATATGCAACTAAAAATAATGAGATAAGTAGCTACAGAATTTTGTCAGACAGTTAATTAATACAAATACTATGTTACTTTTTATGCATGTGATATTTGTTAGCTTCTTTTTTTAATTTTAATTTTAATTTTTATAGCAGTAACATTGGATGATAACATTATATGGCTTGTGGATGTACATCATAATATATTTGGAATTCTGTGTAGATTACATCATGTTCACCACCCAAAGGCTAACTATAATCCATCACCACACATGTGAGCCTAATCACCCCTTTCACCCTCCTCCCTCCCCCCTTCCCCTCTGGTAACGAACAATCCAATCTCTGTTTTTATGTGTTTGTTTGTCGTTGTTTTTATCTTATACTTATGAGTGAGATCATACGGTATTTGACTTTCTCCCTCTGACTTATTTCACTTAGCATAACACCCTCAATTCTTCCATCCATGTTGTCACAGATGGCCAGATTTCATCATTTCTTATGGCTGAGTAGTATTCCAATGTGTACATATACCACATCTTCTTTATCCATTCGCCCCTTGATGGGCACCTAGGTTGCTTCCAAGTCTTAGCTATTGTCAAAAATGCTGCGATGAACATAGGGGTGCAAGTATCTTTATGCATTTTTGTGTTCAAGTTCTTTGGATAAATACCCAGCACTGGAATAGCTGGATCATATGGTAGATCTATCCTTAATTTTCTGAGGAAACTCCATACTGCTTTCCATAGTGGCTGCACCAGTTTATACTCCCTCTAACAGCGTATGAGGATTTCCTTCTCCCCACATCCTCTCCAACACCTGTTTCCTGTCTTGTTAATTATAGCCATTCTGACCAGAGTGAAGTGATATCACACTATAGTTTTGATTTGCATTTCCCTGATAGTTAATGATGTTGAACATGTTTCCATGTTCCTATCAGCTATCCGTATATCTTCTTTGGAGAAATCTCTGTGCGGTATGAGTTCTTTGCATATTTTGGATATTAACCCCTTATCCGATATATGGTTTGCAAATATCTTCTCCCAATTGTTAGGTTGTCTTTTCGTTTTGTTGATGGTCTCCTTTGCTGTGCAGAAGCTTTTTAGTTTGATGTAGTCCCACTTGGTTATTTTTTCTTTTGTTTCCCTTGCCTGGTCAGACATTGCACTTGAAAATATGCTGCTAGGACCAATGTCAAAGAGTGTGCTGCCTAAGTTTTCTTCTGGAAGTTTCACAGTTTCAGGTCTTACATTCAAGTCTTTAATCCATTTTGAGTTGATTTTTGTGCATGGTGTAAGACAATGGTCTACTTTCATTCTTTTGCATGTGGCTGTCCAGTTTTCCCATCACCATTTGTTGAAGAGACTCTCCTTTCTCCATTGTGTGGTCTTGGCTCCCTTGTCGACAATTAGTCGTCCATAGATGTGTGGGTTTATTTCTGGGCTCTCAATTGTGTTCCATTGATCTGTGTGTCTGTTTTTGTGCCAGTACCATTCTGTTTTGGTTACTATAGTTTTGTAATATATTTTGAATTCAGGGAGTGTGATACCTCCAGCTTTGTTCTTTTTCCTCAGGATTCCTTTGGCTATTCGAGATCTTTTGTCGTTCCATATAAATTTTGGAATTCTTTGTTCTATTTCTGTGAAAAATGTCATTGGAACTTTGATAGGGATTGCATTGAGTCTATAGATTGCTTCAGGAAGTATGGACATTTTAATGATGTTAATTCTTCCAATCCAAGAGCACGGAATATTTTTCCACTTCTTTGTGTCTTCTTCCATTTCTTTCAACAACGTTTTATAGTTTTTGGTGTACAGGTCTTTCACCTCTTTGGTTAAGTTTATTCCTAGGTATTTTATTCTTTTTGTTGCAATTGTAAATAGGATTGTATTCTTAATTTCTCTTTCTGCTAGTTCACTGTTACTATATAGAAATGCAACTGATTTTTGTGTGTCGATTTTGTATCCTGCGATTTGACTGTATTCATTTATTATTTCTAAAAGTTTTTTACTGGATTCTTTAGGGTTTTCTCTATATAACATTATGTCATCTGCAAACAGTAACAGTTTCACTTCTTCTTTTCTAATTTGGATCCCTTTTGTTTCTTTTTCTTGCCTGATTGCTCTGGCTAGGACCTCCAATACTATGTTAAATAAGAGTGGTAAAAGTGGGCATCCTCATCTGGTTCCTGTTCTCAGAGGGATAGCTTTCAGTTTTTCTCCATTGAGAATGATATTAGCTGTGGATTTGTCATATATGGCCTTTATTATGTTGAGATATTTTCCTTCTTTACCCATTTTACTTAGAGTTTTTATCATAAATGGATGCTGTATCTTGTCAAATGCTTTCTCTGCATCTATGAGATGATCACGTGATTTTTATTCCTCATTTTGTTAATGTGGTGTATCACATTGATTGATTTGCGGATGTTGAACCATCCCTGCCTCCCTGGAATAAAACCCGCTTGATCATGGTGTATGCTCTGTTTAATGTATTGTTGTATTCGATTTGCTAGTATTTTGTTGAGGAACTCAACGTTCGTCAGTGATATTGGCCTGTAATTTTCTTTTTTCGTGTTGTCCTTGTCTGGTTTTGGTATCACGATAACGTTGGCTTCGTAGAAGGAGTTAGGAAGCCTCCCCTCCTCTTCAATTTTTTGGAACAGTTTGAGAAGGGCAGGTATTAAGTCTTCTTTGAATGTTTGGTAGAATTCACCGGGGAAGCCATCTGGTCCTGGATTTTTATTTTGGGGGAGGTTTTTGATTACTGCTTTGATCTCCTTACTGATAATTGGTCTATTCAAATTCTCTACTTCTTCTTGATCCAGTTTTGGAAAGTTGTATAATTCTAAGAATTTATCGATTTCTTCTATGTTATCCAATTTGTTGGCATATAGCTTTTGATAGTATTCTCTTATGATCCTTTGTATTTCCGAAGTATCCATTGTAACTTCTCCTCTTTCATTTCTGATTTTATCTGAGTATTCTCACTTTTTTTCTGGGTAAGTCTCGCTAAAGGTTTGTCAATTTTGTTTATCTTTTCAAAGAACCATCTCTTGGTTTCATTAATTTTTTCCACTGTTTTTTAGTCTCTATTTCGTTTATTTCTGCTCTGATTTTTATTATTTCCTTCCTTCTGCTGATTTGGGGCTTTGTTTGTTCTTCTTTTTCCAGTTCCTTTAGGTTCACTGTTAGATTGCTTATTTGGGATTTTCCTTGTGTGTTGAGATAGGTACAAGTGGAGTGTTAAAGTCCCCTGCTATTATTGCATTACTATCTATTTCTCCTTTTATGTCTGTTAATAGTTGCTTTATATGTTTATGTGCTCCTATGTTGGGTGCATAGATATTTACAAGTCTTATATCCTCTTGTTGGGTTGTTCCCTTTATCATTAGATAATTCCCTTCTTTATATCTTGTTACAGTTTTTGCTTTAATGTCTATTTTGTCTGATATAAGTATTGCTACCCCTGCTTTCTTTCCTTTGCCATTCATATGGAGTATCTTTTTGCATCCTTTCACTTTCAGTTTGCGAGTGTCTTTAGTTCTGAAGTATGTCTCTTGTATGCAGCATATATATGGGTCTTGTTTTTTATCCACTTGGCCACCCTATGTCTTTTGACTGGAGCATTTTGTCCATTGATATTTACAGTAGCTACTGATAAAAATGTATTTCTTGCCATTTTGTTACCTTTTTTTCTGGGTGTTTTAGTAGTTCTTCTCTGTACCTTTCTTCTTCTCTTGCTCTCTTCCCTTGTGGTTTGATGGCTTTCTTTAGTAATATGCTTGATTTCTTTCCTCTTATTTGTTTACTTATTATGGGTTTCTGGTTTGAGATTACCATGTACATAATATTCTGTGTATATAGCAATCTATATTGAGTAGATAGTCTCTTTAGCTTGACCTCTTTCTAAAAGCTCTACTGCTTTACTCCCCTCCTCCCACATTTTATGTTTTTGAAATCATATCTAATCTCTTGTTTTGTGTGTGTCTATCCATTACCCTCTTATCATTGTAATAGGTAATTTTAGTACTTTTGTCTTTTAACCTATATATCATCTTCATAGGTGGTTGATCTTCTACCTTTACTGTATTTTTGCCTTTACCAGTGATTTTATTGCCTGGTGGGGTGTTTTTTTGATAATTTTATTAACCCTATTTATGGTTTTCTCTTTCCCACTTAAATAAGTCCCTTCAGCATTTCTTGTAGAACTGGATTCTTGGTGATTAACTCCTTTAATTTTTGCTTGTCTAGGAAGCTCTTTATCTCCCCTTCCATTCTGAATGATAACCTTGCTGGATAGAGTATTCTTGGCTGTAGGTCTTTTACTTTCAGCACTTTAAATATGTCTTGCCACTGTCTTCTAGCCTGTAGGGTTTTGGCTGAGAAGTCTGCTGATAGCCTTATGGGCTTTCCTTTGTATGTCACTTGTTGCCTTTCTCTTGCCACTTTTAGGATTCTCTCTTTAATTTTGGACATTTTAATTATAATGTATCTTGGTGTGGGCCTCTTGGTGTTCATCTTGTTTGGTGCTCTCTGTGTTGCTGTACTTGGATGTCTGTTTCCTTCATCAGGTTAGGAAGGTTTTCAGCTATTATTTCTTCAAATAGATCCTCTGCCCCTTTGTCTTTCTCTTCTCCTTCTGGGACACATATAATACATATGTTAGTGCACTTGATATTGTGCACTAAGGGAACCAGAGTTCCCTTAGACTGTTCTCATTCTGTCTAATTCTTTTTTCTTTTATCCGTTCAGCTTGGGTGATTTCCTCTAGTCTTTATCCCAGCTCACTGATCTGTTCTTCTGTATCGTCTACTCTGCTATTGAGCCCCTCTAGTGAATTTTTCATTTCCACTGTTGAATTCTTCATTTCTGATTGGTTCTTTTTTATATTTTCCAAATCTTTGTTGACATTCTCAGCTTGTTCATCCTGTCTTCTCCCAATATCATTGAACATCCTTATGAGTTTTTATTTGAACTCTTTGTCAGGTAAATTGCTTATTTCTGTTTCACTTAATTCTTTTTCTGGGGTTTTGTCCTGTTCCCTCGCTTGGAATGTATTCCTTCGCCTCCTTACTATGCCTCTTTCTCTGTGCTTATATCTATGTATTAGGTGAGTCAGCTATGTCTTCTGAGCTTGGAGAAGTGGCCTTATGTATGAGATGCCTTTTGAGGCCCAGCAGTGTGCTTCCCTCTTGTCACCAGTCCAAATGATCCAGGAGTGACCCCTGTTTGGGCCACTTGTGTCCTTCTGCTGTGGCAGGGTTGCTCTTACTGCAGGTATCCAGGGAGTCTAGTCTTTCCCTCCCTGGCCAGCTGTTTGTAAATTGGGTTTGGGGAGCCCCAGCACCATTGGCTACAAGGTCTAATAGCACACTCCTGTTGCAGTTTTCCTGTTAATTGATTATATACCCAGTGTAGCTGGTTGCTAGGCTCAGGGGCTTACAGTTGCTGTAGGCCTCAGGCCTGCAAGGTTGTTCTCAGCTTTCTTAGGATTACAGCTGAGTGGGGCTGGCCCTAGGCATGGAAGCATCCAATTGTTTCAGGCTTTGGAAGGTAGAATCAATCCTCTTTGTGGCTGATTGTGAAGTACAGGTCTTCTGCCACTGATAAGCCCCACCCCCACAGGTCCAGACACACCATCAACACAGCCATGGTCCATGCACACTGCCCAACCCCCTGGAGTGTACCCAGCTGCCCCAGTGCAGAGGACACCACCTCTCCACCAACACCCCCCACAGTTCACCTGGTCCTCACACAGGCCCTGCCCCACAGAGGTGGACACACTCACCTGCCTGTAGAGGACCAAGGCACCCAGTCTATGCAGGCCAACAAATAGCCTGAGGGCTTGCTGTTGGGTGGTGCCAGGCCCTGGGGTGGGCTGCCTGCCCTGGCTGAACTGGATTAAATCTGCACTCTAGTGGGTGTGGCAGACCCCTGGGCTAACAGGTCAGGGGAAGAACTTCAATGGTGTCTCCAGCATCTGTGTCAGCACGCCTGTACTAGGTCACGACAATGGCTGCCACCAAAGTCTCAGTCTCTGGAGATGTCTCACCTCTCACCAAGATGCAACCAGAGCCCACCAGGTGAGTCTCTTTTCACCAAAGGACTATGAAACTGTCTTTTAGGTGACTTTAGGTTGCTCTCTGAGATGGGTGAATTTGTGCATGGGCCCTTTAAGAGCCGGGCTTTTTGGTTTTCCTCCAACAGCTTTTCTGGGGGGATATTCTGGGGTTATTCCCCATTGCAGTTAATAGCCAGTGAAGCCACATAGTAGGACACTTGGCTCAGTGTGCTAAGTCTGAAGGATGCTTATAGTGGTAATGTGCCCCTGCTAAGGTCCCCACTTCTCCAGGGAGGGCAGCATACCTTAGGGTGGCTCCCACTCAGCCAGCTGTGAAGCTCTGCTGCTTGTGGAGGTGGCTTTTTTCCTCTCCAGAAGGAATTTCTGCCTCTTATGCCTCAGCCAGGACTGTTCCTTGTTGTGGGGATTCTTTTTATCCAGTTTTCACTTTCTCTCCAGGGTGATTTTTCCAAGAATAGTTGTAACCTGGTTGTGTTCATGGGAGGAGGTGAGTTCAGAGTCTGCCTATGCTGCCATCTTGACGAGATCTCCCTTCTCTTCTGTCTTCATGGTGGAGCCTTCATCACCAAGCTCTTACCTCAAATACCTCAGAGAGACCATTATGCTGTTTCATTTTCTTCATAAAACTTGTTTCTTTGGGAAATTCTATGTTTATCCCTTTGCTTAAATTATTCATTCAACAAATACTTATTGAGTGCCTATGACATGCTAGGCAATTGGTATTTTCCAGTGGACAAGACAGAAATGATTCTTGTCTTTTTAAAGCTCATGTTCTTATTGGGAGAAACAAAAAATAAACATATTAACATGCACAAATAGGATCATTTTACTTATTGAGAAAGGTATGAAGACAATAAACAGGGTGAGCTTCTAGGAAGTGATGATGGGGATGGGGAGTATTTCATATAGAGTACACTGAGGTGTTAATAGTGGAGCTGAGAGCTGAATGACAAGAAGGAGTGAACCATGTGAAGTTGAGAATATTCCAGGAAGTGGGAAGAGCAAGTGCAAAGTCCCTGGGGCAGGAGAGAGCTTGGAGGAGCAGAAAGAAAGCAGAATGGCTGGAGCAGAGTGAGCAGGGATGAAGCATCCACACTCCCTCACCAGGTTTTAAGCACCAAAGAGACTTCATCCACCTTGTTCACTGCTGTCTCACCAGGCCCTAGAAACTCTCCTACCTCAGGCCTCAGTTTCCTCACCCATGAACAAGCGAGTTAAACTAAATAATGTGTAAGTGCCCCGCCAGCTCAAACCTTCTCTATATGATTTGAACTTTTTGAGATCATACAGTTAAAATCCACTGGCTTCCCCTTCCCGCACCAGCAAAACGTCTCCTGATCATTTTGAAAACTGTCCATGTGGCAGGTGGTAAACACGGATCAGCACACACACAGCTAAGCTAGGAATTTCCAGCACATTCTCTCAAGTGTGCAGGTCACTGGAACAGAAATGACACCAGATTCGTGGGTGAGAGTCTGGCCTTTCTGACTCCATGCCTTTCTGGGAATGTCAGATACACAATGAAGCTTTTTAAAATTGCTTCCTCCGTAGATTTTTAATACACTCTCATTTTTTAAAATATCAGTAAGCAGTCACTGTGAGAGGAGGAGGAACTAATGGATTAATAACTTTTTGACATGGTCTCTGCTGCTGTTTCTTTCCCAAGTTGACTAAGTGAGGAGAACATATTCAGTCCAAGGAGTGATGGACACAGAGATGAAAATCCACTGGAGATCTTGGCTCCTCTTTCTCTCTTTGACACGCACACACACCCACATACACATGTGCACACACACAGACATATACCCCTACAAGCACACACAAATGTATCAGATGCACAGCCATTGATAATATTCACTAAAATACGCACAAGCACAAACATGGACTTATATTCACAGCCTTCAGTGCACGGGAAGATATCCACACGCATGTGTGCCTAGATGTATGAAGATTCACATGCACCTGACACATTTATGATAACAGTCACATAAGCAAACACATTCACCCACTTATGTACTTACAAACACAAAGACAAATCTAGTGAACTCACACGCTAACACATGCACGTACAGCACAAATACGCAGGTACACATAGAGTACATATGAATTCTGAGATATGCATACATACATACATATCAAGCCATAGGAACACAGGACCACACACAGTAATACATATGCAACTGTGGGTACACACATGAACATGCACTCGTGTACATAAGTACTTAGGATTACTCACACGACATGCATGTGATCACTTCCCCCACCCCCAGCATGCAAACACACAATCACTGAGCGCAGGCACACACGTTAAGGGGCTTCACACTGTTTTCCTAAATGATCAGGTCAAAAGAAATACGATTGGTAGAGGATGGAGGGTGGATTTTTGCTCCCACTTTGTGTTTTTTTCTTCTTACGAAATGGAAAATCAATTGTAGTGGAATCCGTGAAGCAGTCAGAAAATAAGATGCAGGTTTCTGGGGAACAAGAGGTCCAGTATTCATCTCTGCAAAGAAACTGAGGATGAGGAGATTAGGCTCTGCAGGGAGCTGAATCTGAGCTCTTGAAATTCATGAAATCCTCACCAGAGGGAGTCTCCCTGGCTGTGCCTCACCATCCCATAAATTAATATTAACAACAGCCTTATGTTTATCATTCCTTTTGACTGTCCAGGGGGAAACGCTTTCACATCTATATCCTCTTTTTATTCTTAAGCCTCAATAAAAGGTGGGAAGGGCTGGTGTCATGATGCCATTTAAGAGTTAACAACCACCGAGACCGCAGCAGCGATGGCACACATTCTGCGGTGCCTGGCCTCGTGCTTGCGAAATGCTTTTGCTACCTTAACTCACAGAATCCCTGCAATGACCCTAGGGGGTAAATTCATTATCATCACCATTGTGCAGTTGAGTAAAGTGAGGATAAGAGAGGCAATCACTTGCTCAAGGTCACAACTGATGAGGCTGGTATTTGAACCCTGGTTGATTTGGAAAGGCAGACCCAGGAGGGGGAGAGCCTGGGGAGTTTTAGAACAATGAGTTTTTTTTAAAGATCTATTTTTAAACAGACCTTTTAAATGAGCATAACCAAAACCCACTTCCAGGGCTAATCTGGCTCTCTTCTCTTCTGACGGTTGGACCTTTGTTCCATGGGAACAACTTTCCACGGGAGGCAGAAGTCATAAAAATCACAAAAGGAGCAAAAGATAACCATGTTCAGGGTTTTGAGGATAGGTCTCTCAACCTAGGGCCTTACTGATACTTTGAGTCTGATAATTTTTTGTTGGGGGGCGTCTATCCTGTGCATTGTGGGTATTTAGCCATATCCCTGACCTCTCCACACTAGACGCCAGTAGCTCCCCTCCATCAGTTGTAACAACCTAAAAGTCTTCAGACATTGCCAAATGGCCCCTGGGGGACAAAATCATCCCTGGTTGAGAGCCAATGGACTATATCCTTCCTGAAGACCTACTATGTGCCAGGCACTGAGTGATGGTTTAATTCACTTGCTCTTCCCAACAACTCTATAAGATAGGTACCATCAATACCCCCAGACGGGGAAACTTGAGCACAGAGAGGGTAGATTATAATTGACTGATACTATAGTTATTCTTCTATGGTTTTCTTCTCCTTCCAATAACGGCTATGGAGGACTCACTCCATGCCAGCCATTGTGCTTTACATTATCCATGTTAAGTTTCACCACAACTCTTTTCAGGAGATACCACAAACATCTCCATTTTACACGTGAGAAAACAGAGGGCCACCTAGTGAAAGGTGGAGCAGAGCTTCAGACTTGTGGCATGTGACTTGCAGTCTAAAATATCACCAGGTTTAATATATCGCTGCCATAGCAGAGAGAAAAGATTAGATTGAAACTCCTGGACCAGAGAGCACATGCTCTCATTTGAGCATTTCCTGGCTTGTGAGCTGGCATAGCGATTTTGAGTATCTGAGCCACTATTTACAAAAAAACAAATTGTGCGACGGAATGACGGAATTCTAACGCAAATTTCTTGTGGAGTCGTTGTTAAGCCTTGACCATCATTTCCCTCTGAATTGCTACCAAATTGTAACACTGTGCTTTAGTTAGTACGAATTAACTCCCTTACCACTGAGCATGTTTTCCACTGTTACAGGGGCTGCATGAAATCTTCCAGCTGGGAAAGCCCAGAGACCTTAGAGTCCAACCCAAATGATGATTCTCATCTCTTTGTGACACAAAATAAATGAGTCAGGGTTGTGAAAGATTAAAAATAACATCCTATTAAAATCTACCATCCTGTGAGTTCCTCTAAAATGGTGCAAGACTCTTATTCTATTCTGGGGGAAAGTAAAAATTAAAAAAAGCAACTGGCATCCACTCCCCTTTCCTCTTGGTAATGAAGCCACAGTTTTGGGCTGGATATCAGCCCAGCTCCTACACAGTCAGCCCCATCCTCTCCCCCAAGGATGGGCTCTGATTGGCTTAAAACAATCCATAGTCTCCAGGAAGCCACTCTGATGGGCTCAGGGCATCTGGTACATTTTGAGCCAATGAGATAAAAACTCTATTTGCTGGAGGGAAAAATCTTCCCTGCCTACCAGAGAGAGCTATAGGGAGAGGCATTCTTGGTTCCTGCAGCGTTAGGACAAGGAAGCATACGGTTCCTGCAGGATCCTGGCAGCCCTTTTGAATTATGAGGGGAGTCGCTCTTAGGATGAGGCAGAAAAAAGGTATTCTGAGAGGAGAGATGGAGAATATCCATGTAAGCTGGATCAAATCCTGCCTGAAGACAGATCATCTTCTGGGATGTTGATTTACCCAAATCAGTAAGTCTCTTTTGCTATTCAAGGCAACTTGAGTTGGAATTTCTATTAACTTCAAGCATCAGACTTCTGATATACAATTAGTATTAGCTAAGAACAAGATTTATCCTTCTGCATTGGTCGCATATATGCTTTTGCATAGGAACTTGGGAAGACAATAAGACCTGAGCTTGAAAATCACGTCTATGCCAGAAACTCTACATGTGTTATTGCATTAGTCTTCAAACAATTCTGAATGATTAAATATGCTCATTGCCATTTTACAGATGTAGAAATTGAGGCTTGGGAAGGCCAAGAGGCTGGTAAGTGGTGGAACCAGGATTTGAACCCCGGTTTGACCAATTCTAAAAAAGCTTGTCATTTGTTTTAAACCTCTTGCCTCACCCAGATTCCACACAGACTGACATCCTCACTGACAAGCAATTCAAAGAACTAAGAAGCAGTGGAACTGGGACTCAAGGACTCCCTAACTTCAAAACACCATATTCTCCTGCTCGGGAAACCTGCTTTTGGAGACTTCTTCAGCTCATGGTACAACTACTCCAAACAAACTGTTTCAATGGGATTGGTGACTTGTGAATATAGCTTTTTATGGAGCTTGCGCCCCTGACCTTATCATGGCCCCGTGACTGTGATGCCTGGGGACGGACATTGCTGACTATGAGCAGATACATACTCACCGGTTCCAAATTCCAGCTGCACCTCCCCGCAGACCTCCCACCTCTGAATCATCAGCTCCTGTAGACACATTAGTCTGGAGCATGAAGTGGCAGGTGCTCTCCAGCTGCTTCTAGCAAAATGAATGCCATCCCCTTCATTCCATTCCATAGCTGGGCCAATGAACAAGTGAATGGGCTACATGAGTATGCCAATGATCCACAGCTCATTGGTTCCTTCAAGTGCCCTATTTATAATAAATTCATGAAAAAATAAATAGCAATAAAATCTCTTTGGCACTGGAGCTCTCAGCTTTGTTTTCTTAATGCCCCAGGTTGAACCTAAGAGGAGACCTTGGAATGACAAAAGTTAAGCCTTAAGTTGACAAAAGCAGGGGTGGTAGTCAATGCAAGATTCTGGGTCCAAAAAATGCTCCCAACTCCCCAAACAAGAATGCTTCCAAAACTCCAATTCCAAGAAATTAGGCTTTCCATATTCAATATCAACTTTGATGGTCAATGAAGGAAAATTGATTTTTTTTTACAGCAAGTTTAAAAAGCTACTCAGAAGCTGTACCAATCCTATGCATGAAGTCGTAAATTCATTCATCCATTCAGTGTTTACTGAGTAGTTACTATATGCTAAGTATGCCAGTAGGCACAGAGACACCGGGTCAACTTTGCAGCCAAGTAGTAATTTAGAGTGTAAACAGTATTTTACATTACATCACTAGAACGTTTATTAACCCAGGAAACTGTGGTCTCATGGTTCAGAAAGTGGGCTCTGGGGTCAATGACATTAGTTTAAAAAATGACCCTACTACTTATTACATGTCATTAGACAAGTAACTTGAGTCCTCTGACCCTCAATTTACACATCCACTAAACAGGGCTAATAAGAATGTCATAGGGTTATTGTGAGGATTAAGTGAGCAAACAATCCATGTACTGTTAGCACAGTGCTTGGTCATACTAAGCACTAAATAAATGTTAGCTATTATTATCTCTAGAATATTCTACCTGCACAATACTTGTATCACAGACCCCAGCACCTAGTCTGGGCTTAGAAAACTTTAGCCCTGTCCCCCAAACAGAGGCCATTTTTATGGTGAATGAAGATGGTTTAATCGGCCTCAGAGCCTTCCTAAAAAATTGCTGTGAGGAAGAAAACAAATTCTTTCACCTAAACCCAAAAGGGTTGGGTAGCTCCTTTAAATGCAGGCAAAACAAAGGGCATATGTGGGCTGAATGAGAACAAACAGTTTTTGAATGAACAAGAAGTCAAATTGCTTAAAAAATGAGCAAGAGAGAGAATTTGTGAACTCGTACAACAGGCATCTCAGACCAACCAAGAGGTCTGGGAATAAGACGAACTGCCTGGAGAGGTAGTGAGCTCTCCACCCCCACAGAAGGTCAAGAAAACACTTTTTCTGTTAGATCTCCCTAAATTCCTCCTTTAGGAGACGTGCTTATTTGCTCCACTTACAAAGCACTATCAGCCAGACTACTAAACACATTAAACATGAGCTCATTTAAGTTAATGAGCTGTGACCCAGGTATTTTTATTATCTCTTGCTTTACAGATGAGGAAACCAAGGCACAGGGAGGCTAAGTGACTTGCCCAAGGTCACACACTTAACCAAGGTTAAGGTTTGAGCTCAATCTGGCTTCAGAGTCCATGCTCTCAGCCGGTGCACCATTCTACTTCTCATCTAATTGATTAATATACTTCTTGCCTCTCTGCTCTGCCTCAGCACCTAGAACAATACCTAGCACATAGTAGGTGTTCAATAAATACTGATGAATGAATGAACAGAGTAAGTACCCAAAAAACACCAGTTCACTCTTCCTTCCTCTCCCCTGCTGTCCCTTCATGAAATTTGAATTCAAATCTTGTGTCTTCTTCTTGAATCCTTCGATCTTACACAAAATTTGTCCAAAATTACATGTAATCACGGATCAGTCATAAAGATGAATTTAGTTAATTAGATCAAAAATGTAAGCTCCATACTGCAATGCAGTGGATTTGGCTGGAAATTCAACCCAACTCAGTGCTCCTCTGAGGCCACTAGGGAGAAGCACAGCCTGGTGAATAACAGGATGGATGCGTGCTGGGATTAAACGATGATTAGAAGGTACCCATGGCAAAGCTGCCTCGTAACAAGATTAATCTGGGGGCGAGGAGAGGCTGGTTATTAATGTGTCCGGAAGGCGACTCCTGGTCCCTTTTCCCTGAGGAGAGCAGAATCGCAGGTTATTTATAGCTACTGCTCAGGAGGAACATGGCACAGGGCGTCTGAGGAGAGAACCATGCCAAGGTGCGCTAATGGAACTTTGAGGATAATTTACTACTCAAGTTCAAGGACTTTTGCAACAGGAGAGAGCCTCTCAAACTCCCAGCCACCTCTGCCCAGGGAGGAGGCTAATGGGGATGGTGCAGGTCTGCCATCCAAAATTCACCATCAGCTCTTGCCCGAGTTACTGCAACAGCCAGCTGGTCTCCTCCCCTCTTCCCTGTCCTGCTTCAGTCCGTTCTCAATGCTGCAGCCAGAGGGACCCCATTAAAACTAACTCAGATTATATCGCTCCCCTGTCAAAACCCTCCAATGGTTTCCCATTTGGCTCAGAGTGAAGTCAAAGTCCATACAGCTGCCCACAAAGACCTATATGACACGGTCTCTGCTACTCCCTCAACCCCATCTCCTCCCACTGTCCCCCGGCTCACTCTTCTCCAGCCACGCCAGCCTCTGGGCTGCTCCTCCCACATGCAAAGCCCACTCCCACTGCAGAGTTCTCATTCTTGCCATTGCTTCTGCCTGAAACACACTTTTTGACACCCTTTTAAAATATGGACTCCCTTTCCTGCTTCCCTGCTTTCCTCATCCCCGTAGTTCTTACCACAATCTGACATAGTACCCTGTTGCTTCTTGTTATTCACCGTAGTTATGTTCCAAGAAGTTGCAGCAAAGTCTGAATTAGCAATCAGGGAACCATTTGCTCGTGGGAAAATGCAGGATTAGGTTCTTAAAAGCCTCTGGCCACAACATCTTTTTCAACCAATCAATATATAACCTTGTTTTTTGTGTTTTAATGTAAGGGTAGTTTATTTCATATATATTGATTCATTAATATTGAACTCACGACCGACAGCACTAAAGCTCACACCTGCATGACACTTACCTAGCCAACCCAAGTGTTTTCTCTGTAACACTATACAGCACTTTAGAACTATATGTGGAGGCCATTGTAAATGGCGAAATCACTACCAAAAAGCACAAAAACATGGAAAACTTGGCATTAAATAGACTACTAAAAGGACATTTGTTTAGAGTCAGGGCTGAAACAAGAAGGCAACACATCGCCTGGTTTGACCTCAGCTGGGACTGTGTGCATTAAGTGACTCAAATTTTTCATCACTCTGCACATGTCAGCCAATGACTGTGAAAGTGCTTTGAGTATTGATTTAGGGGTTACAAATAAATTTTAGCAAGTGGGCAAATTCGCAAATAAAGAATCCACGACTATTGAGGATCCACTGTACATCTCACTTAGGGATTTATTTATTGTCTGCCTCCCTCATCAGAATGTAATCTCCAGGAGAACAGGTGCTTTTTGTCTGTTTTGTTCAAAGCCGCGTCCTCAGCACCTAGAAGGTAGTAGCCTTAACAAATATTGGTTTGGTAAATAAATGTTGACCAGACACAACATCAAATATATTTACATTATTTGTAATCAGAGAGTGGCGTGTTAATACTGGAAAGGATTTTGAAGAACTATCAACCAATGCTCTCACATGATAGATGAGAAGCTAAAGTCCAGGGAGGGGTAGTGATCAGCCCAAGGTCACAAAGCAAATGGGGGGCAAAGCAAGCATGTATTTCTTAAGCCATGGTTCAGGGCTCCTTCTGTTTCGCTATACTGCCAGCATCTTGCAGATGGTATCTTTGCTATTACTGGGATGTCACAGAGCTTCTGGCCCAGTGCTCAGAACAGAGCGGATGTTCAATAAATGCTGACAAAGAGGATTACAGAAAAGGTGGAGGGTATTCCCAGAAGATCAAAACGTAGCCTACACCTTCTGCTAAAGTCAATCACACCAATTGGAATGACTGACTTGATTTTGAGCAGTAACTCTTGCTAGAAAAAGTTCAAGGGGAAGAAAGAGGGGCTCTGAGGATCAGTCAAGACTTTCTGTTGCGAATAATAGACAACAATTCAAATTGGCTTTAAAATGAGCAATAAGGAGAATTTACTGACTTGTGCAGCAGAAAAGTCCCACAGTTAGGATGGCTTTTTCAATGTGGGTTGCTCCAGAGATTGGAAATATCATTGGGTTTGCGATTTTGCAGCCCAGTTTCTCTGCACTTCTCTTAGCTGTGTCCTCAGGATGGCTTCCCTCACAGTAGCAAAATGTCTGCAAGAGTCTCAGACTTAGTATCTACCTGACACAGCATCTAAAAGAAAAGCACTTCTGTGGTCCAGAGTTTCCAGTCAAAGACCCAAGGTTCACTCTGATTGGATCAGTTTAGGTCACATGGCCACCCGGGAACCAATCCCCATAGACAGTGAGATGGACACTGCTGATTGGTTGGGCCGGGTCACATGCTCTAACCATAGAGCCAGAGCTTGGTGTCAGCTTTCCCAGACCTGAAGAATCTACCAAAGTTCAAGGTGGTGGAAAGAGGAGAAAGAAGAATGGATACAAGGAAAGCGATAGTTTTCCATTACACTATGACACACACATGAGGCCAAACACCCTCAAGGGACTCAGAAAAGTAAGAACAGGGATTTCAGAAATTGCTATCTTTTAAAAAAAATTCATTGATCCACAAATATTATTGTGCCCGGTCCCATGCTAGGTTCTGGGGATATGGAGATGAAAAATTCCCAATCTCCACCCATAAAGAAGCTCACAGTCCAGAGATGAAGTGAAGAAATATACCAATAATTACAACACAGTGTGTTAAGTTCAATCATAGAGGTAAATTCAGGATATTGTGGAACCAAAGAAGTGAAGCACCACGTGCAAGCTAAAGACAGCTCATAGGAGAGATGATGACGGAGCTAGATGCCCACAGAGGGCTAGGAGTTACCCAGGTGGGTTTCACAGTAAGAATCAGGATGGAAAAGCTATTCCAATAGACAGAAGAATGTGTGCAAAGACACAGGTTTGAGAGGACACGGACCACCCAAAGAATTGCTGGTAATTCACAACAGCTGGATCATACCCTATACGCAAAAAGGAGAGAGGTAGCTGGAGAAATGACAGGGCCATCCCGTCCTTGAACAATGACGAAAATTGTTTCCATGTTATTTATTTTACTTAACATCTTTTTGAATATGATAGATACACGAGGGTCAGAAATTTGGAAAGTCAAGCGAACTCTTTGGCAGCTATTAGTCCTATTATTCCCAGAATATTAGAAAAGCGTGACTCATGAATGTCTTTGAGAGAAACAGCTGCCTCCTTCCGTCAGTCACTGCATTCCCTATATATCCCCCGGGCGTGAACAAGGAGGATTTGGCCTCACATCCCCTACAACATACCAGAGAGATTCCCATGACTTCATCCTCACGCTGACATCGAACATCCGCCCCACTGTTGAGCATCCCAAGTGAGAAAGCAAATTGTGGACAGGAACCTCATTGACAGCTATTCAGAGGGAGAAGGTTTGCAGCAAAGTTGCGTCTGACATTTTTGCTTGGGTTTTGTGCTAAAGTAGGCTGATCCTTCAGGACTCCGTTCAAACCCAGACACTAGCAATCCAGCAGTGGTCAGATGTGGAAAGCTAGGAGTGGGAGGAAAGCCCCTAGAGGAAGTGCTGGTTCCATGAGTTTGATTGTGCGATGAAGGTCAAGTTGGTGGCGTGAGTAGTCTTAAATGTCAGGAGATAGGCAAAGAGAATCACCTAGCACAAACTCTGGAATATAGTAGATGCTAAATAAGCGTTAAATAACACATAGGACTGTGACAGCGGAAAAGAATCCCCAGGTGTGCTTCTCTGTTGGATGCAATTCAAATTAGCTTAAGAAAAGAAAAGAAAAAATAAAGGAAAAGACAGATGTATTGGCTTGTGTGCTAGCAAGGGGAAGATGGCACTAGTTTCAGACAGGAGTATATATATCAAGGGACATCATTGAGGCTGTGAGAGCTCTGTCTCTCTCCATCTCTTAGCTTGCTTCTCTGTAGGTGGTGGCTTCCTCTTTACCTCCCACAGACAGCCTTTCTCCATATGGAGAAGAAGGCAATTGTCCCCAGTCACTCTCTACCATTCTTTCAGCTTTGCGATGTGAGAGGCAAAGTCCTTTTCCTCCAGCAGCAAACGAGGAATTGCAAGAAAAGTTCTCTGAATAACCTGGCTTAGGTAGGATCTCAACTCCTGGAACAGGCTTCATGAACTAGAGGAAAGGGTTCCATGACTGGCCAGCCTTGGGGTGCCCATCTACCCTAATGGTAGGGTTGCCAGATTTAGCAAATATAAAAGACAATATAAGTATGTACTTAAAAATTATTAGTTGTTTATCTGAAATTCCAATTCAACTGGGTGTCTTATACTTTATCTGGCAACCCTGTAATGGAGTCAGGATGAGGATTCTATAATTGGAAACTCCCACAGTCACCTGCTAGAGAGGAGGAAGGACAAAACACAGACTGTTGGATGGATAAAAACAAAATTGCCCTCTGCAGCTCCGTTTTTCATTAACATACTCATAAAGATACATAAGAGTCCAAGACTTGACAGAGAAACAGAAAAGACTAAAAACTAATGTTTCTTAAACACTAGTTCAGTAGGGTGTTAATAGTTCTTACATATAAAAAGTTCTGTGGCCGAATAGCTGTAGGAAAGACTGGGTAAGCGCAGGTAATCGGGTTTCTCTGCTGTAGGACTCTCATTGCAGTAATATGTCAATTTCCATCGCCAATTTCCCAGGAGGGAAAGGGACTATTGGGTTTTCTTGCCACACATTAGGCGGTGGAAACCTTTCAGAGCAGAACAGCCCCTGGGGCTTGCATTTTGTGGAAAGTACAAAGTCCAGGGAACCATTCTGCTAGCTGTATTGTCAATGGGATGGATACCACCAGTTCCGTCTCTGGATTACCACAGGGTGTCCCCGAAGAATGAAATTAGACGAAATACTGATCCCACTTCACTATTTCCAACTAAAACTAGGATGCTGGGACTGCAAAGGCCCCCAAACAAATGTGCCCACCCCTCAAATGTATGGAGACTGTGTCCTGAGCCAGCCAGGCCAAGTTCCTCTCAACTTCTCTCCTGTCGACTCCCTGCTTTATGCATCTGCTCATGAGTTATAACTCCCCACATGCAATGCAACCGGAAGTATAGGGACAGGAATGCAGAGTTCTAATTACGGCAATGCTTAGATACCCTGTCATACCTGGCCCACCTTTATTATCACAAGTTCACCGTAATTGGGAATTAAAGAGAACTTTAAAGGAGAAATAGGAAAATGGAATCACATCTTGACCTCCAGCCACATACCAGCCACTATGCTATTCCCTTTTCATCCATTCGCTCAGTTACTTGCCCACAACACCCTTATATCTATATAAAAGGAGTTCTGTGGCCAAGTAAGTTTAGGTTTTCTCAGGGCCACTCAACAGATGCAGAAACTGAGGTCAGAGACAATGGCTTGATTGAGCTAATTTCACTTCATGGAAAGGCTTTTGGAGTAAGAGATTTTTATTTCCCTACATCGTTGCTATTTTATACTTCTCTCAGCCACACAATGCTCCACAGCCCTAAGGAGTTCTCTGCTTCTCATTTCAATACTTGTCAACCTCTGCCCCTCCGCCAAATTTCTTCTAATGAGCGGCATCCAGGAAGCGCCTGTTCCCTTTGTGTGCCCCCACTATCCCCTACATTTTGTTTGATCTCAACATCCCATTGAAAATTGGGTATTGGTAGTTGCCTGCTATGATAATGAACCATTCATGTCTCAATTTGAAAAGGCATTTCAGACACCTGTTTTCATTAGTAATTACAGATAATTGCTATGGTGGAGGGTTTTTTTTTTTTTTTTATTCCACGGTAAAGGTCTTTGAGAAATGGAACAATTAATTTCCTAATACCTTACCAAGAGCAAAGTACGATGTTAGCTCTCACTGTGGGAAGCATTTGTCGGTAATTGGGTTTGGCTGCTTATGAGGGGGAAAGTAAATTATATTCTAGAGTCAGCCTCCTGACATATCCAAGCCATGGATAACTTTTTTTTTTAATGTTTTGTTCAGAGTTTACTCATTCACTCATTCATTCATTCTAGGAACACTTGTCGAATGACTCCAATGGGCTAGGTACCTTGTTAAATGCTGGAGATGCAATGACTCACTTTATCCATTCACGCATTCATTCAACAATTAGGTGATTACTAAATCAAGGCACTGGATATTCAAAGATGAATTATAATTTTGAAGCCTTAATTTGACAGTATGAATCTATTTTCCTGAAGAAATATTCCTGCCCTTTGAGCCCACAATTCCACAGGTAAGAAATTTTCTTAAAGAAATTATATTTAAGTGAGGTGCAATCTAGATATTTATCAAGAATAGAAGAATGGTTACAGGAATCATGATAATCTGCAGTCATTAAGAAATATCTTATAGAAGAATATATGCTATGGGAAAGTAATATATTAAAAAGAAGAAAAGTGTGGTTATGAAGTAACCCCAAACTGGCAAAATAAAAAAGACTAGAAGAATATAAGCCAAAAATTAGAACCACCATATTATCCAGCAGTCCCACTACTGGGAATTTACTCAAAAGAATTGAAATCAGGACCTCTAAGAGATATTAGCACTCCGGTGTTCATTGCAGCACTATTCACAGCAGCCAAGATGTGGAAACAACCTGAATGTTCATCCACAGATGAAAGGATAAGGAAAATGTGGCACATACATACAATGGAATATTATTTAGCCTTAAAAAAGAAGGAAGTTCTGCAATATGCTACAACATGGATGAACCTTGAGGACATGATGCTAAGTGACATCAGCCAGTCAAAGAAAGACAAATACTACAAGATTCCACTTATTTGGGGTATCTAAAATAGTCAAATTCATAGAATGAAAAGATAGAATGATGGTTGCCAGGGGTTGGAGCAAAGGGGAAATGGTGAGTTACTAATCAATGGGCATAAAGTTTCAATTAAGCAAGATGAATAAACTCTTGAGATCATCTGTACAACAATGCAACTATAGTCAACAATACTACTGTATTGTACACTTAAAAATTCAAGAGAGTAGATCTCATATTAAGTGTTCTTACCACAATAAAATGAAATTAAGACAAAAAAAGGAGAAACCAAAATGGAAGCAGTGGTTATATTCAGGGAATACTATTGGAACAGAAGTTATATTTGGAGGTACAGTTGGGGTACATTGGGGTACATTTTATCTCGTGCACTTTTCCATATTTCCAAATTTCCAACAATTAACATATATTACTTTTGTAATCATGAAATTAGGGGGGAGAGGCAAAAAGGGTGGAGAAAGGAACGGGAGTGTACAAGTGACGGTTCTGCAGATCAGCCTTGGGAGACAGAGAGCTGAGTCACAGAGTGATGACAATATCCCTAACGACAATAATTGCAAAAGTAATTCACAAGGTCTCAGAGTGGGAGAGAACAATCCTGATGTAGGTTGATGTCCTCTACATGTCTGATTACCAAACTTGGTTGCAGATAATCAGCTCTGAAGCTTTTAAAACATAGAAATGCTGAGGTTCATCCCCCCAACCCATACCCCTCACGAGATTCAGCCTAGGGTGGGGCCAGGCATTGGTACTTTTTAGACTCCTTGGGTGATTATAATGGGCAGTAGTCAGGGTTTAGAACCGCTGCACCACTGAATCTCAAACTTGGCTGCACATCGGAATTACCTGGGAGGTTTTATAAAAATACTGATTCCTGGGTGCCACCCTGAGATTCTGATCTAAGTGGTCTGGGGTGCGGTCTGGGCATCCCGATTTTTAAAAGCTCTCCAGTTGACTCTAATACGCAACCAAGTTTGGGAACCATCTCTCTACACCCTTCTACTTAAAGAGTGGCCCATGGACCAGCAGTATAGGCACCGCCTGGGAGCCTGCAGGAAAGGCAGAATCTCAGTCCCCACCCCAGGCCCACTGAAACAGAACCTGCAATATTAACAAGATACTCAGGCAGTTTCTGTGTCTATTAAAGTTTGAGAAGCACTGCCCCAGACCATCCCAGACAGGAAACACCAAGTCTCCAGCACTCTTCCAAGTCAAATTTCCAGAGTCCCATCTCTACCCTACCTCTATTCCCATCCCCTTGAAAAAGGGGGAAATCTAATTCAGGACAATTCTGCAGCAGGTAGACTAGGGCTCTGTCCTTCCCAATCTATATCCAGACTTTCGACCCCCTACACAACCCAGCTGGAGGACAAGCAACTGTTCCTCGAAGCTGGGAGATCCAGATTTCTTGTTATTCCAAAGGACCACACTGAGCGGGAACATAACAACCCCTGAAGAGGACATTTCACCACCGATCAACTTCAAGGGCCTCCTCGGAGTCCCCAGATTCTCCCACAACAAAGTGAGTGGATTTTAATCAGCAGCTGCCATCTCATCTGCATTTGAGATCCCATGAATATGCAACCTGGGTAGATGGGGTCTCAAGGAGCAGGAATAATTGGCCCCTTAAACTTGATACTCTGGCTGCTGTTCTTTTCTGGTGAGGTTTTCCTCTCCAGTAATCTTGTGAGGGATTTAGGTCACAGAAGTACCATAGACGTTATCCATTAGAACGAGATCAAAGGGAAGCAGGTATGCATTTGAAAGAGACCAGTGTGTGGTGTCATTCCTTGATGATACTATTAAATGCCTTCTGTTTTGTAACCTCTCTGGAGAGGGGTTTGCCTCGTTAGCCTTGGGCCAAAGCAGCCCTGTGCTTACTGCATCCTGAGAGGTATACAGCTGATGCCTACCACTCTGTAGCCATCTCTATCTTTAGGAACAGGAACAGAGGGATGCAGGGGCTCTCTAAAGGCGAGGTTAGGTAGGGTGGTTTGTAGACCCAAATCATCCAGATGTGGCCTCTGGATGAGACACTGTTTTTGTTACCAGCTCACCCCAGTTCATAATTTGCATGGTTTGGAGAGGACTGACTGGACCAACAATGGGTGTGTGACTCCGGTCCAGCCAATCAGAGCATCTCATTCTCCCAGCCACAGGGAATGGGTCAGGAATTGCACACAGGACCCAATCAGAGTCCATGAGAATTTGGCTGGGATTGTTGCAGAGAAAAGTGAGTGTTTTCACTCGGGAGGATCTAAAACTGGGTTGCCAGCAGTCAGCTTACCACCACATAACGAGATCCTGTCTGAGACTAAAGTCAACACAAAGGAAAGTGGAGCCAAAAGATGGAAAGAAACAATTTTGTGCCCCTGGATCTGCCTATTCCTGAAGCCTTGAGCCTTATAGAGACATGAACTAATGGGTTTGCCATTTTGTTTAAACCATTGGAGTTAGGTTTCTATCACTTGCAACCAAATGCGTCCTAACAACAATGGACTGTTTTGCTCAGATCATGTCATGACATCACCTGGGGTTCTATTCATCATATCCCCTGCAATGAAGACAGAAGAGCACAACATATACTCTTTCTAGTAATATCATTGAGCCCTGAATACATGCCAGGCACTGTTGTAGGTACCCAGGATAGCCCAGCAAACTAAATGGACCAAACGCCTGCTCTTGCTGAACTTCCATGGGCTTGGATTCAGAAAGCTTGGGGAGAGGTCCCATTTTACAGATGAAGAAACCAGCGCTGTGAGACATTCAACAACCTGCGCAAGGTCACCCAGGAAACACGTGATGGAATGGGAATTCAAACCCAGATCAGTTTTCCTGCTTAGCCCTGTGTGAAAATCCAAGCCAGAATTGGAAAGTTGGCAAAGTCAGGCTAGATCATGCCAAAAGATGTGTTTTGTTGGACCGTGAAGACTTTTTAAATTTACAAGTATTAGCTATCATTAAAATTCACATTTTGGGGCCGGCCCAGTGGCACAGTGGTCAAGCACGCATGTTCCGCTTCAGCGGCCCAGGGTTTGCCGGTTCAGATCCCAGGTGTGGACATGGCACTGCTTGGCACGCCATGCTGTGGTAGGCATCCCACAAATAAAGTAGAGGAAGATGGGCATGGATGTTAGCTCAGGGCCAGTGTTCCTCAGCGAAAAGAGGAGGATTGGCAGCAGTTAGCTCAGGGCTAATCTTCCTCAAAAAAAAAAAATTTCACATTTTATACACACACCCAGATTTCTAAGCAGTCTTGAGAAGATGAAATTTCTGAGAGCAGTAGACTAGAATTCCCACGTGGCAACATTTGGCTGGAGTGAGAAGAGGCTGCCCCTTGAAGTGTGGCTGCAATCTCCAGTTTGCATCAGTCTCCATCTCGACCATCCCTCTCATCTAAGTTTCCTTCTTAGACCCTGTGGGTATTTGAGTTGGTGAGTCCATCCCCCTATTTGCCTTTGTCATTGCCACACCCCCGGTACTTAGCGCCTAGCCCAGAATCGCTGTTGGATCACTCTACTACATGAGAAGTGAGATGAGGAAAAGAAACTTTGCCCAAGATGGCACTGGTGGCATCTTTTTGTGAAAAAATAAAAATTGTATATATTGAAGGTGTACAACATGATGTTTTTATGTACACATACATAGTGAAATGATTACTACAGTCAAGCTAATTAACATCTCCATCTCCTTATATAGTTGCCTCTTTTAGTGTGTGTGGTTAGAGCACCTGAAATCTACCCTCGTAGCAAATTCTCAGTATTCAATATAGTATTATTAACTATAGTCATCATGCCGTACAATAAATCTCTAGACCCGTTCACCCTGAGATTTGCATATGACTAAACCTCATGGAAGCAGAGTGGTCAGATAGAATCAGCTTTGGGAAACATATGCCTCGCTGGTCTCTTTCATTTCTGGAGAGGAAACCTAAGCGTGCCCAAGGCCTTGTAGGTGCTATGGACAATCCAGGGTTCAAGCTCAACAATATAAGGGGAAACCAGTGAAGTGATAGAAACAAAGGTACCTTCTACTTTTCATAGTGGGGAGAAAGAAAAAGTTGTGGGAGAGAATGTCCAATTTATTACTGAGCATCTGCTTTGTGCTAGGCACTGTGGTAGGTGTTCAGGATACAGGGATGAGCAAGTCACAGTCCTGCCCTCAGAGAGCTCACACTCTGGAAGGGGGTGGAGTGGGGAGAAGTGAAGGCATGGGATGCTGTAAAGTGTACAACAGCTGTCACAGAAGTCTGCGTGGAGGACAGTGGTCAGTTCCGGGCAGTGTGAAAAGTGTAAGCAAAAGCGGTGAGAGACAAGATAAGGAAGCACATTAAGGGGACATTAGGTATGTCTGGAGCATACGTTGTGACAGGAAGTGGGCGTCCAGATTAGACAGATCAGACCAGAGAGCTTGGCAGGGGCCACATCACGATGGGCCCTTCACACTGTATTGAATCAGGTTATCATAGAGGGTAAAGTCATAACTCGGGCACCACACAGACCTGAGGTCAACCCCTCCCCCTTGTCTAACGTGCTGGGTGAACTGAAGCAGGTGACATCCCTTCTCTGAGCTTCAGTTTTCTCATCTGAAGAATGGGAAACTAGTAGCACTTACTGCATAGAATTGTGGTGGTGATTAAACAAAATAATCTATTCAGATGCTTAACACAATGCCTGGCACTGCGTACTTGTTTAATAAATGTTACCGTGGAGAGCTCCCAAAAGGTGAGGCAGGAAGTCATAATTCCCAAAAATGCTTAATTTGCTGCTGAGGATAGGAGGAAAAGAGATCCTGGAGGGAATTTGATCCTTCAGCTCCCATAGGAGACCATTTCTGCCTCTCCCCGCCCCCAGTGATGAGATGAGTTGGTACATAAGGGAATAACAGAGCTTTGAGAGCCCTAGACATGGAAATGAAGTTTCTGATTTACTTTTTAATTTTCACTTTTATAAATGTGTCAGGGATGTGGGTCACTCTGAATTATTCAGGCACTTTCCGAACAATGCCCATGATGGAATGGGTGCTTTGGAGCTGTGCTTTCAAGGGTGACATCATTTGGAAGTTATCAGCAACACTTCCTCAGAGATGCCATGCGAAGCTGCATTGTTTAGACAAGTGCTAATAATTTAAGCCTCTTGAAAATTAGGAGGGAAAAAGTGATAAAATTAAGAAAGAAACAGTCTATATTTACAACAAGTGTCTGGTGTGACAGTTGCATAGGCAGGAAATGAGAGGGCGGGGAGGGTAGGGAGGGAATGGCCATCCTGCTGATCTATCAGGCTGACGTGGTTCCTGACACTCCACTCTGATGTCCATTAATCTGAGGCTTGAAGACTTTATAGTCTTTCTGGATTCTTATTTAAAATGCTAATATCGCTATAAAAAGGCAAAGACTTTCAGATAAAGATTTTTTGTTTAATTCCAGCTATCTGCTGTTTACACCTAAGACAAGCGACATGAAAGCTTGTGAATAAATCAACAGGTACAGATACGCTAAGCAAACACAAAAATGATCAAAAGCATCAGTGGTAATAATAGCATCAGATAGACTACAATTCAAGACCAAAAGCCTAAAATTGCCAAAATGAGAGATTATAAAGTGATAAAAGGTATAACAACAGAGCATAAGGGAAAGAAATCAGGTACAACCTGAATGAACATGAATAGAGAAGCAGATGAATAGATTTTGAAAAAGTCAGATAGATATTAAAATAGTTGAGTTACATCTGCATGTACTGGACTAGATCAGGGGCTCTCAATCCTGGCTGCACATTAGAATCATCTAGAGAGGTTTTAAAAATGCCAATGTCAGGGCCTGCCGGGTGGCATAGTGGTTAAGTTTGCATGCTCTACTTAAGCAGCCCAGGCTTCACGGCTTTGGATCCCAGGCATGGACCTGCACACCACTCATCAAGCCATGCTGTGGCAACATCCCACATACAAAATAGAGGAAGACTGGCACAATGTTATCTCAAGGCCAATCTTCCTCACCAAAATAAAAAAGCACCAATGTCCAAAGTGCTTTGGTTGATCTTAGATGAGCCCAATCTTTGGGATTGTTTGAAACTCCCAAGGTGATTCCAATGTGCAATTAGAGTTGAGACCTACTAGTTTAGCGAGACATCATTGCTACATTAAGTAAGAAAGCAAGAAAGAGGGGGAGAAAGAAAGAAAAGTAAAAGAAATAAACAAATAAAAGAATAAACAATACAAATGTGTATAATTTTTATATCTGTGTCTGAGATTGTGAAAAATGAAAAAAGATGTGTCTCACCAAAGGTAGACATTGGTGATCTAATTTGGAGGGAGAGGAGTTTGGAGTACAAAGAGGTTAATCACTGGATTTCCTTTTATATTATTCTGTGTAATGTGACTTGCAATGACAAACATGAGCTATCGTGTAACTTCTAAAATTCAATCACTCAACAAAAATTAATTAAGCCTCTACTATGTATCAGGCACTACTCTAGCTTCTAAGGATATAGCAATAGGAAAAACAGACAAAATCCCTACCTTGGTGGAGCTTACATTCTAGTGGAATCAAATAAAATTTTCATAAGTTGTTAATAAAATTCCAATAAATTTGTAAATACTAATACTCAGATTTGGGATAATACATGACGCCCTGTCAGCTGTTGTCTTTGTGTGGATTAAGACCCAGGGAAACAGTGGAGTGATGGGGAGAAAAATGCCTGTCTGGAGTGATCTCTGAGTTTAGCGACTAAACGAGGGACTTGAAGCGACCCCCTGGCCTGGATGGTATGTGGTTCAAATGCAAGTTAAGTGGACATAAGCCATTTCCCAAAAGGTTGCTGTTGCTGTCTACCAGATAACCAGGAGTCTTTCCGTGTGTCAGCATAACATATCAATAGGATATGCTATGCATTAATAGTGGCATTTCTGAGTCTGCAGTCTTACCATTGGCCTCTTAGTGTCCAGTGTCTCCAACCTCCCAGAGCATCTAAATATAGGTCCTTAAGAGCTTAAAAGGAAAGACTGGCTGCAGAAACAATAAGAATAGCTTATTCCAGTCTTATCTAAGCCACCTTACGTGCTATGCTCATGAAGGCTATATAACACCCAGGCTTAAAGCAGAAGCCTATTGGAAACAACATGGCATATAATCCCTTTGTCTTCTGGTTAAATGATAAAAAAATTTATCTAAATACTTCCACAGACTTGAGGTTCCTCAGATCAGAAAGTAGCCTATGAGTCTGTAGGTGCCCCTTTCCTGGCTAATCTTGTAATCCCAGTCACTGCTGGTTTCTATCAGCATCCTCAAATTTCCTAGGACAAAACTCACAACTTAGGAGTAAGTCCCCTGAAGACTTGTCAAAAATTCAACCCCAGAATCATCCCCAAAGTTGACCAAGGGCCAGAAATAGTTTGCATTTCTACCAGCTGGAGAGCAAAAGCCTCATAACTCATGGGACATAAAGATTACTGAAAATTGTATCATCTTATTCCTGGGGAAATGTTAGCCATAGACTAAAAGACCTATGTAGCAAAACTTTAAAAGCTAGCCTAGAAATCATCAAACTTAACTATGACCCAGAACAAAGCCCAGAAACATTTATAGCATTACAAAAATACTCAGCACCCAATAAGGTAAAATTCAAAATGGCTGATTAAAATAAAAACTTCCAGGCAGGCAAGGAAGTAGGAAAAAATCACTCACAATGAGGAGAACAATTAATCGATAGAAAGAGACCCAGAAATGACACAGATTAGAGAATAAGTAGACAAGGGAAATAAAACAGCTATTATTACTATATTCCACATGATTAAGAAGGTAGAGAAAATGAATGTGTTAGGCAGGGAAGATATTTTAAAAGACCGAAATCATACCTCTAGAAAGAAAAAGATACAATCTCTAAGGTAAAAAAAAAATACACCAGATGAGATTAACAGTAAATTAGACACTACAGAGGAAAAGATTAGTGAACTTGAAGACATAGCAATAGAAATGAGAGAGAAAAAAGACAGAAGGATAAAAACCCAGATTAGTAGCTGTGGGACAATTTCAAATGGCTTAAAATATATGCAACTGTAATTCCAAAAGGAAGTTAGTAGTAAGAAAAAAATATTTGAATAAATAATGCAAATATTTCTAAATGCGATGAAAACTATAAACCAAGAGATCCAAGAAGCATGATGAAACCTAAATACAAGAATCATGAAGACAATAATGTAAATGCTTGTCATAATCAAATTGCTGAAAACCAATAAGAAAGTAAAAATTTTAAAGCAATCAGAGAATCAAAATGCACAGAGTAATTCAGATACGAATGAAGGAGACTTCTCAACAGAAACAATGCAAGCCAGAAGACAGTTCAGCAACATCCTTAAGTACTTAAAAACAAATCGTCAACCTTGAATTCTATACACAGTGGAAATATACTTAAAAAATGAAGACACATTTTTTTAAAAGGTAAAATAAAGATTTTTTTCACAAATACAAAGGCTGAAAGAATCCATTACCAGAAGGTTTATACTACAAAAATTGTTAAAGAATTTCCTTCAGGCAAAATGAAAGTGATACCAGAAAACTTTGGATCTATAGAAAAGAATTAAGAGCTTCAGAAACAATAAATGTGTAGGTAAATAAATAAGACTTTTTCTTATTTAAAAAAAATCTCCTTATAAAACAATTGACTGTTTGAAGCAAAAATAAGAACATATCATGGGATTCATAACTTATGTAGAAGTACGATATATGACAAAGGCAGCACAAAGGCAAAAGTAACAAGGAAATGAAAATATGGTTAGATTCTTATATTGTATGGGCATGGTATAATATTACTTGAAAATAAGCTATGATAAGCTAAAGATGTATACTATAAACTGAAAGCAACCACTAAGAAGAAAATCCCAATTGTTATAGCTAACAAGCCAACAAAGAGACAAAATGGAATCATAAGTAAAACTCAACTAAACCAAAATAAGGCAGAATAATAGGAAAAAATGAAAAAAAAGAGAAAACCAATAGCAATATGGAAGATTTGAATCCAGCTATGTGTGCAATCACATTAAATATAAATGGGTTAAGGACTCCAATTAAAAAGCAGAGATTGATGGATTGGATGAACAAGCAAAATCTCACTAAAGCATAACTACACGAAGCCAGTTTGAATATAAATACACAAGTAGGACAAAAGCAAAAGGACGGAAAACATATACACAACTAACACTGATCAAAAGAAAGCTTGAGTAGCTACAATAATATTGAACAAAGAATATTACCAAGGAAAAAGGAGGATAATTTCATAGTGATAAAGGGGTCATTTCTTCCAGACGTCATAAAAATCCTAAAGCTGATAACAGAGCTTCAAAATACATGAAGTAAAAACTGATAGAACAAAAAGGGTAAACAAAGTACTCAAATATAGTGAAAGATTTCAAAACCTCTCACTCTATAATTGATTGACTGGGTAGACAGGAAATCAGTAAAAACATAGAACAGATTAACTAGAATAAGGCTTTCAACCAACTTGACGAAATTGACATTCATAGAACGTTCCAGCCAACAACATCAGAATACACGTTCTTTTCAAGTACACACAGAAAATTTACCATGATAGACCCTACTCTTTGCCCTAAAAACAGTCTCAATAACTTTGACACAAAGTATATTCTCTGACCACAATGAAACTAAGTTAGAAATAAATAACAGAAAGATATCTGGAAAATTCATATATATTTGGAAACTAAAAAGCAACCTTCTAAACAAATTGGTCAAAGAAATTAGATAATACTTTGAAGTGAATAAAAATTAAAACATAAAATATGTAAATTTGTGGGATGCAGTTAAAGCAGAGCTCAGAGAGAAATTTATAACACTACACACCTATATTGGAAAAGAAGAAAGATCTCAAATCAATGACTTCAGCTTTCACCTGAGTAAACTAGAAAGGGAAGATCAAAATAAACCCATAAGCAGCAGAAGAAGCATAATAAAGAAAGAATAGAAATCAATGAAATAAAAAAAATATTACTACTAAAAGCTCGTTCTTTGAGAAGAGCAATATAATCAACAAGCTTTTAGTCAACTTGATCAGGAAAAAAAGAGAAGATATAAATTACCAATATCAGGAATGAGAGATGGGACATCGCTATTGATCTTACAAACATTAAAGGTATAACAAGCAAATATTATGAACACTTTTATGCCAATACAGTCAACAACTTAGATGGTATGGGCAAAATCCTTGAAAACTACAAACTACCAAAGCTCACTCAAAAAGAAGTAGAAGATCTGAATAGCCCTAATCTATTAAAGAAATTGAATTTATAGTTTAAAAACCTCAGCACAAAAAAAACTCCTTGCCCAGATGAATTCAATGGTGAATTCTACCATACGTTTAAGGAAGAAATAATACCAATTCCACGAAAACTCTTCTAAAAACTTGAAGAGGAAGGAGTACTTCCCAATTCCTTCTATAAGGTCAACACTACCCTAATTCTAAAACCAGAAAAAGACATTAGAAGAAAAGAAAACTACAGACCAATATCCCTAATGTACAAAGGTGCAAAATTTGAGCAAATCAAACTTAACATTCTTTTCTATCGAGGTAACATTGGTTTATAACATTAAAAAGTTTCAGGTGTACAACATTTTAATTTAACTTCCATGTATAATACAGGGTGTTCATTACCAAAAGTCTACTTTCCATCCATCACCATACAATTGACCTCCTTTACCCATTTCACCTTCCCCGCATCCCCCTTCCCTTCTGGTAACCACCAATCTGTCCTCTGTATCTATGTGTTTGTTTTTCAAAGCTAACGTTTTTTAAAGAGATAATAATCATATCTATGTGGAGTTTACCTTGGGAATATAAGCTTGGTTTAACATTTGAAAACAGCCTACCAGAAAAAAAGTACGATCATTTCAAAAACAGATGCAGAAAAACCTTTTATACAGACAAACATCCATTCATTATAGAAACTATGAAAACCAGGATAGAATGGAACTTCATCAACCTGATAAAAGGCATCTCATGAAAAACGTACAACTAGCGCCATCCTTAATGTAAAAGATTCTACGCTTTCCCAGCAAGATCAGGAATCAGGTAAGTTGATTCTACTTGTTGAACTACTTCTGTTCAGCATTGTTCCAGAAAGTTCTAGCAGTGCAGTAAGGCAAGAAAAAGACATAAAAAGCAGCCATATTGGAAAGGAAAAAGTAAAACCGTCTTTAATCACAGACATATGAATCATTTATAAGGAAAACTTTACAGAATCTACCAAAAAGTTACTAGAACTAAAAGGTGAGTTTAACAGGGTTTTTCGATATAGGTCAATATATTTTGGAAATCAATTTTGTTTCTATATACTGGTAATGAACAAATGGAAGTTGAGATTTGTAAAAATACTCTTTACAAGAGCACTAAAAATATGAAACACTTAAGGATAATTATGACCAAAATTGCGCAAGACCTGTACACTAAAAATCACCAGACATTGCTGAGAGAAATTAAAAAACATCCAAAGAAATGGAGAGATATGTGGTGATTATGGATTAAGGGACAATATTGGTAAGGCATCATTTCCCGAAGGATCTATAGAGTCCATACAAACTCATTCAAAATCCCAGCAGGCTTTATTTGTATAAAATTGGATAATCAATTCTGAAAGTCATACGGAAATGCAAAGGACCTAAATTGCTAAAATCACTGGAAAAGAACCAAGTTGGAGAACTTGCACTACCAGATTTCAACACTTGTTATAAAGCTACAGTAATCAAGACAACATGGTATTGGCCAAAGGATAAGCACAAAGATCAACAGAACAGAATGGAGTCCAGAAACAGACCCACACATATATATGGTCAATTAATTTTTTTCCAGCTTTATAGAGATATTATTGGCATATAACATTGTGTAAGCTTAAGGTGTACAACATGCTGATTTGATACACTTATATATTGCAAAATGATTACCACCATGGCATTGGCTAACACTCATCACATCACATAATTACCATTCCTTTTTTGTGGTGAGAACACTTAAAATCTACTCTCTTAGCAACTTTCAAATATATAATACAGTATTATTAACTAAAATCACCATGCTGTACATTAGATCAGCAGAATTTATTTATCTTATAGCTGAAAGTTTGTCCTCTGTGACCAACATTTCCCCTGTTCCCCATGGTCAATTGATTTTTGACAACAATACCAAAGCAAGTCAAAGAAAACGAAAAGAAAGCCATGGTCTGGGAGAAAATACTCACAAAACATATATATGACAAAGGACTTCTATCTAGAATACAGAAAGAACTTCTACCACTCAATAATAAGAAGGCAAATAACCCAATATAAATATTTGAACAAACACTTCACCAAAGAAGATATACAGAAAGTAAATAAGCACGTGAAAAATTGCTCAATATTATTAGTCACTGAGGACATGTAAAATAAACCACACTGAGATCCCACTACACTCATACTAGAATGGCTAAAATTAAAAAGATGGATGACACCAAGTTTTTGTGAATGTGTGGAGGAATTAGAACTCTCATACACTACTGCTAAGAACGTAATAAGTTACAACCACTTTGGAACACGGTCTGGCAATTTCTTAAACATTTAAACATTTAACTAATGTACGATCTAATTGTTCTATTTCTAGGTATGTACCAAGAAGAAATTGAAACCTATGTCCATACAAAGACTCGTACACATATGGTCAAAGTAGCTTTATACACAATAGCTAAAAAACAGAAACACCTGCAAAGTCTATTATCAGATGGATAAATCAAGGAGTGAAAGATATGAGACAAAAAGTATGTATTCCATGAATCCATTTACATAAAATTTTAGAAAATTACAAGCTATTCTACAGAGACAGCAGATCCAAGAGATGAGAGAAGGGGGGAGGTATGGAGATGAGAAAGGCGTTAGAAAGGGGCAGGAGGAAACTTGGGGGTGATGGCTATGTTCATGATCTTGATTGTGGTGATGATTTCACAGATGCATTATAATGTCCAAACTCATCAAATTGTGAAGTTGTAAGTCAACTATACCTCAACAAAGCTGTAAAAAAAAAAAAAACGCAGCCCCCAGTCCGAGACCCAGATATGCCGATGAAGTAGCAGTAGGTAAGTACAAGGATCAGCATGTTTAACAAGCCTTCCAGGACATGCTGATGTAGGTGGACCCTGAACCGCACTTTGAAAGATGCTGCTCAAGGAAAATATATCTCTTGGCTGTACCAACCCAGCCAGGGGTACCATATGCCAGGCACAGTCGGCCAGTTTGCCCCAATCGGCCAGGCAGGCAGGACTCACCCAACTGGAGCCTACACCCACGCTTTTTTCTTTCCTCCCTTTCTCTCTTCACGGGCTCATCCAGAGGTTCATTTGTACTTCCTGTCACTCCTCTGGTTCTGGCTGGCCCTCCGCAAAAGTCTTCGCCTTGTGGCTTTAGACTTCTCATTCCACTAAACACCCCCAAACTGCCAGAGCTCTCCCTGCCCTTAAACTGGAAGAATCTCCAAAGTAAGAGAAAAGGCATTACAAAGTTTCCAAAATTTACTCAGAAAAGATGTTCTTTTTGCCTGGGAAGGCTAAAACCACGTTCAGTCTAGCGGAAACGTGTTGATGGGCTCTTAAAACACCTTTATTTTTTCTTCCACAAATTTTTGTCTCTTTTTCTGACTTCTAGTTTTGAGATCTTGTGATTTGAGGCAGGTGGGCAATACAAGTGTTTATTTTATTCATATAGAAAAGTTTTTTTTTAAAAAGTGAGAAATGGAAATAAAAATACAATAAACTTTTTAAAAAACACTAATAACCATAAGGTTAATGCGTTCTGACTTATCAGTAGGTGTCTTTGTGTGAATTAAAAAGGGTGGGGGGGGGGCAGTTTGTGAGTGAACTACTTCTGTCCATATTTTTAAATTAATTAAGCAATGAGGTCATTAGACTGAGGTGGCTTTTAATGCCTCTGGAAGTGAACCCAAACCCAAGCCTGTAATGCCTCAAGGTTAAGAAATTGAAACCCTAGGACAATCAATCACAAACAGCCAACCAGGCTTTCCCAAATCGGGCAACCACTTCCGGTTTGGCACTACCCCAATTCAAATAGGTTTTCAATCAAATAAACTCCTAAAATTTTTCATATGCCTCAGTTTATCTTTTAACAATATCAAGACATTGCCCATTTGCGCCCCTCCCCCCACCCCGACCTTTGCCTGCCTTTCCTTCCGAAGTGATTCCATGCCTTCCTCTGGCCTGGTGTTGGGTCATCAGCCTTGCAATGGCCACTCTGTTCGAAGGTCACTTTGCTGGCATCTGGTCCTCCGCTGTCAGGGAAAGCTGGCGGGAGACTCTCTTTCTCAGAGACAGGGGCAGCATTAGTGCCCTCGGAGACGCCTCTGTGCCTCTTCTCCTCCTGAGACAATGGAAACCTAATTTGGAAAGCAGCTCTGGCTTGGAAGTCTCTGCTCACTCAGTCAAAAGAGTTTATTTACATAACAACAATAATCCTCTAAGTGGATTGACTGCTTCCAATTTGAATAGTGCTTCTGGGTCCACTATGGTGATGATATCAGGCAGGTCTCTGCAGGTACCCAGAACTCTTAGCTCAGAGAACTAAAGATACAAAAGAGAGGCAAAAATGAGCTCACACAATTTGACAGTGCAGGGGTAGGTCAACTTCCATCACGTCTTGATCCAGGACTTAATTGAGTTCTCCCTTGTTTCCATCACTTGACTCTACTATCCACTAGGCTATATTCATTCTTAGACCCCATGTTTGGACAATGACTGGCCCGGCTTATAAACCCGTCATTGCTAGCGGTATTTGCAGAAAAGACCATGCAGCTCTCTCCCAGCATTCCTAGCAAAAGTTTCCTTGTGTCTCATTGGCTCTCATGAGATCACATGATCAGCCCTGAACCAATCACTATAGCCAGGCAAATCAGACTCTACTCTCTTTGGCCGGTCACAACCCTACAGTTAGAGTTGAGGTCAGACTGAGAGTATGGGAGGGGGCTCCCAGAGGAAAATCCAAGTGCGTTAGAAGGGTGCAGGCAACGCTCTTGGTGCCCCGTCCAGATCCTCAATACAAGGGCTGTGCATCCATCTCCCAGCTCCTGTGACACTTGCTGCTAACAGCTTATATTGCTCCCTTCTCTAGAGGATTGCCTTGGTATAGAGAGGAGCCTTCTCACCAGACCTGCCTGAGGAATTACGTCCTTACCCTGGGAGTGGCCAGCAACCAATGACTGACCAAGGTGGGGGGATAAAGCCCAGCTCCCTGGCCTCTGGATAGGGCAAACTCTGTGCTAAAATTCATGCTCCAGAGCTCCCTGTGGGATCCTGAAAGGCTCCACGTTGCTTGAAAACACTTCTTTGCATCCCTTCCTCCCCTGCCCTCTCCTGTCCCCCTTCCTCCATTACAGTTGCGCAAAAACAATTGACCCCAATAATGATGTTGATGATGGTGATCCTTACCAGGTACTGAGGACTGCCATATATACTGGTCACCATGCTAGATGCTTTACGTATCCTCACTACAGTGTCAGAAGATGGTCATTATTATCCCTATTTTGCAGCGGAAGAAGCCGGGCTTTAGAGACGGGAACTGAATTGCCTGCACTCACACTGCTAGGAGCCGGCAAAGCTACATTTGAACTTAATATCCCTTGCTGCCAGTTGCTGCTGCTAAGAGACCAATTCAGTCATCTCCATCCCGGCCGGCAATATAACACACCTCCTTTATCTGCTATCTCATTTCCTAAAATGTGTAGTGTGTGTCAGACACTTTGCTAAGCCTTTATATGCATCATCGCATTCAATTCTCACAACAACTCTAAGAAGAGGGATATTATCCAATTTTACGAACTCAGACATGGAGAGGTGAACGAGCCTGCCAAAGTCACACAGCTAGGGGCCGGCCCCATGGCTGAGTGGTTAAGTTCACGTGCTCTGCTTCGGTGGCCCAGGGTTTCACTGGTTTGGATCCTGGGCGCAGACATGGCACTGCTCATCAGGCCACGCTGAGGTGGTGTCCCACATGCCACAACTAGAAGGACCTACAACTAGAATATACAACTATGTACTAGGGGGATTTGGGGAGAAAAAGCAGGAAAAAAAAAAAGTCACACAGCTAGTAAATAGCAGAGCACACATCTGGACCAGAGCATCTGACTCCAGGGCCCACACTCCCATCCTCTACTTTAATGCTGTTATTAAAGTGCTTCCAAAACGCCCTAAGAAAGCAAACTTCATCTAGCTATGCAAAACTAACACAAGGAAGGTTTCTCTTTTCTTCCCCAGAACCCTGACTTCCTAGATATGTAAGGAAGTAATAATAACCCGGGATCATTAACCAGTCAATTCCAAAAACTTCCACAGGTGGATATGAAATTGTCTGTCTGCTTCATATGTTTATGATCTAGAAAAAAACCCTGAGAATCATGGTTAAAATTGGGATCCATTTCCTTTAGCTACATGAAGAGATGTTGGCTCATTATCTTTTTCATAATTGCCACAATTTTCCTAGGAGTTCTTACTTTGTTGTCTGGCTCTCTTTGCAAGTTAGCTCCATAAGAGCAGGGCCTAGGTTGTTCTTTTTCATCACTATTTTCCCAATACCTGGCACTGCCATGGCACATAGCTTATTTTTAAAATATATCTTTGAACAAATTAATTTTGAAAATGAAAGGGAACAGCAAACGCATCAGGCGATGTGTCACTGATATAGAAACTTCCCTTTATTTTTTTTTTATTTTTTTATTTTTTTTTTTAATAAAGATTTTATTTTTTCCTTTTTCTCCCCAAAGCCCCCCGGTACATAGTTGTGTACTCTTCGTTGTGGGTTCTTCTAGTTGTGGCATGTGGGATGCTGCCTCAGCGTGGTCTGACGAGCAGTGCCATGTCCGTGCCCAGGATTCGAACCGACGAAACACTGGGCCGCCTGCAGCGGAGCGCGCGAACTTAACCACTCGGCCACGGGGCCAGCCCCTAGAAACTTCCCTTTAAAAGAGAGAACTAAATGACAAGGTTAGAGGTCCACGCAATCCTCATGATTCTACCAGTGATTAAAAGCTAGTAGTTCCATTATTTTGTTCTGTTCTGAGTTTCCAGAACTTAATTCTGCCTTGTAAATTGAGGTCAGAAAACTAGTAGAGAATGGAAATCCTCTGGGCTGTTTCTCTGTTCCAGAGACTTCAGTCGCCATCAGCGCTGTCTTAATGAATCTCCACTCTGCTAAATTGTTATTTGGTCCTGAAGCAGGTCATTTGTAGCCCTCTTCCTCAGGACAGAAGGCAGCCCGCAAAAAAGAACAGGAGAACGCAGACGAGGCAGAATGAGATTAAGATGTACTCTCCAACTGTGGATCCTCATTTAATTAACTGTTTCTGAGCGAAGAGTCCTCAGATGGCAGGCTCACACCGTCTGAGAGGTTGTAGGTGGTGGAAACTTCCCGAGTGGGACTGTCCAGGGCTGGATGTGGTAGGAAACACAAAGAAGATGCATCTGTTTGGAGAACTAGATCTCTTGCTACTGGGAGCCTGGAGAATGTAAATGCCTTCAGTCAACTCAATTCAGGTGGGAATTAACTCATCTTCTCTCCATCACCCAATCACTGGGCTCATTAATGCTCCCATCATGTTTCATTATCTCCTCTGAACGGGTCTCCTTGCCTTCAGTCTCAAGCCCCACCCCTCAATCCTCTCCATCCAGCAATCTAAAAGGAATAATTATTTAATGAGCTTCAACTACGTTCAGATACTCTAAGCGCATTCCGTGGATTAATATGTTTAATCCTCACAACAACCCAGTGGGATAGGTAGGATTATCATCTTCATTTTGCAGAGGAGGAAACAGAGGGTTAGGAAAGGAAATGGCTCGCCCAAGATCCCACATACTAGTCAATGGTAGAGTGAGATCCCAGCTCAGGGCAGTCTGATGCCAAAGACAGTGCCGTCCACCTGGCTTTCCTGCCTCTAGCCAATGCCTGAGTGGTCCCTCTAAAGCCCAGATCTGACCATCTCCATCTATTAGTCTTCTGTGGTTCTCTGCTGACCAGCTAATGAAGTCCAGCTCCACATCCTAGCAAGTTTCCCAATTGGACTTAAACCCAGGTCCCCATCTTATCCGTGACTCCCTGACCCTCTCCCCAAGGTACCCATCACTCCATCCCCTCCAAGCTTCTTACTCTGTTTCACACACACTATTCTCCTTCATATCTCAGCACATTTGCACACGCTGTTCCTCTGCTTGGAATGTCCTTCCCTTCTTTCCCATCTGGGGAATACTGAGTTATCATCCAGCGCTCCAAAAGCACATCTTCTATAAAGCCTTTTTTGACTGTCCAAGAAGTTCATCTCTCCTTCTTCGGCCCCCCCAGACCTTTGCCAGACCTTTACCAGGACACTTAAAGCCTCGTACCATACTTGCTTACCCATGTGTCTACTCATCTGACTTGCTCAAGGACAGAAAGGCTGTTTTCTTTGTCTTGATATTCAGAGTGCCTATTCCAGTATTTTTCAACTGGCAGCAATTTTACCTCACCTCCAGGAGACATTTGGCAATGTCTGGAGACATTTTTGTTGTCACAACTGTCGGGGGCAGGGGGCGCGGAATGCTACTGGCATCTAGTGGGAAGAGGCCAGGGATGCTGCTAAACATCCCAAAATGCACAGACAATTCCACACAACAAAGAATTTTCCAGTCCAAAATGTTAGTGTTGCTGAAGTTGAGAAATTCTGACTTATCCCACAGGCTGCTAACAGCAAGCAAATTGACTGGTGTGTCTATTAGAGCAAATACAGCTGGGAACTTCAACTGTGGCAGATGTTTGTGTTAGAGGACCCAGGCTCTACCCTTGGGAGCCCAACTGGAAAATTCAGACAGAATCAAAGATCTTAAAGTCCCAAGAATCTGCTGTGGAAAAAAATCTGAGACATATATATTCTTCAGTCTTTTGCTGACCTGGGCTTTTGAACATCAACATTTATTTGATATACACAGGGTACCTGGTATGGCAGAAAATACAAAGGAGCTCCATTCAGAAGAGAGGTTAAATTTTTTCTTTTCAGGAGCCATCATGGGGAAGGGGAAGGAGAGAATTATCAGAGATGTAGGAGTGGCTGAGGAGTGTGATCTCGTGGCTGTATTCTAGAATATATTGGAGAGTGCTTTAGATGGGAAGTATGAATTATGCACGTGTCTAAAGAAATAAAGGCCATGTTGTGTTGAGATGTTTTGAGCAGAACATTGAGAAAACTCTGGCGACGGAAAAGAAGATTGTGGCTAATAACTAGTGATCAGAGCCCAACAGTAGGGATTTAGAAATATTTCAAGAGTAAACAAATGAACTAATGATAATTATGCAAGAATTTTTGCTAGGTGGCTATATATAATTTATTATCCAAACTAGAACTCTCTTAAAGATAAAGGAGGTACTGTGCATAATTAACAGGGATTAATTGATCTATGACAGGCATAAATTGAGACTGTCCTAGGCAAACTGGAAAAAAATGATAATCCTATGTAAATTTTCAGTTTTATTTCTTCTACTTAAGCAACAAGTGGCAAATGTATGGCATGCATACTGCTATTTCTTCTTCCTATGCCTGTAGCAGACATTACTAATTGATTACAGCACGCCTCCCCTCTGAACTAGCCTGTGGTCTTAAAATCATTCTCAATAGAGCATCCCCACCCTTCTTACAAATTGACAGGCATTAGCATAAGAAACCAGATCTCTGCTGTGGGCGAGCACTCTACTTTTACACTCCCTTCAGATCCTCCCTGTCTTTATTCTCCCACTGCTTCGCTCCTCACTGGAGTTCTCATTCTCAGGAATCTAGAATTCTACTTTAATAACTAAATTTTATTTATTAAGTAAATAAAATTAATTATTATAAAATAAGATCCGAATAAAATTCAGATTCCCATAGGCAGGCAAGATCTGAAACACAGTGGGTCCTTTTAGACATAACTTGCAGACTTATTTGAATATCTTGTGCTTTTTTTTTTTAATGCTATGTGATGTTTTATCAGTATGGTATCTAGGGTCAATTAGGCATGAATTTTAAATATGTTTTTCAATTAATGTTTAATAAAATGAAACCCTCAAATGGATTTCTGCTTATTGGAAGTTGTAGAGTTTGATTAATGTGGCCATTTTTCCAAGGAGAGATTCCACTTTCTACCTTGGCAAATACATCAGAGAATTCCAACATCCTTGGCTGGTGTTGCTAAACTGAGTGGGATGAACCAAGAACAATGATCCGATGGGCTGAAAGCTATAAGCAATTAACAGACCCATCTCCATCCATGAATATTAATGGCTAATCATTGAGACACGGTGGGACAAGGTCAGGGGGTGTGGTAGGGAGCTTTTTGATTGTGATGCAACACTTTCATTATTTCAACCATAATGGAGCTCCGTTACTGAAAACAGGACTGACTCAAGGTATCTATCTTATTTAGCAAAATATTAGCGCACATTGCTGAAGATTGATCTTTAATTCCATAATCTTTCCTGTAAATTGCTATCTGGGGAACCCTCCGTGACACATGCTCACTAAAATCTAACTTCAGGCCTCAAAACTGGGCCTTAATTAAATCCTTATCGATGTTATAGGGTTTGTATTATTCAACAATAAACACAGTATTTGATATTACCCAAGGTTGTTCATTAAAAATTAAATATTCATTGCAAACTAAAATACCATTACAGGTGTAAAACATTTAACTCTCAGTTGGATCTAGGCTGCAGATGTATTTTATTTGGCCTATATAATATTTTAGAAATCATGTTTTAGCATTTCCAATTTCTAAAAAATCTAAAAATCAGGAAATTTTACATTTATTAAAAGCATATTTTAAAACTGAAAAGAAAAAAATCCTACTCTGAAAAAGTAGGGTATCTGGCAACACTGGGTATCCATTCCTGTGAAGATATAAGATATTTTTCAGTTGCACTTAACCATCCTCATTTATTATGTTTCCTTCCTGTCCCCTCAAGGTATTTTAGTTTGCAACTCCTGGTTTAGCTTAGAAAGTCAATCACAAAGGAATCAACCATGAAATTGAAGAGGTAGTCACCCAAGAGGGTATTTTAATTTAAATTTAACATTAGCCAATGCTTCAGGCTAATGATGAACATTATCCAGCTGTTCCAACACAGACACACACACAGAGCTTCAGAACAAGTTCCAGTCATTCAACCAAACAAATATTTACCAAGTACCTACTATGTACCAGAAACCGTGTCAAGTGTTTTGATAACAAAATCAACTTGATCCATGCTCTCAAAAAGCCCAGAGATGAGCAGGACAAATACATCAGCTGATAGGAAATTGCAATACAGTGAATTACTGGATTGGGGGATATATTACGGAAATTCTCATGTGAAGCATGTTCCCCAGATTTTTAAAATAGACCTAGCACATAGTCAGTCTAGGAGGCCGAGGTAGGTTGAACAAGTTTCTAAGTTTATAATTGCCTTGGTCTTTTGGACTTAAGGAGGTATTTAGATATACTGTCCAAGTTATGGTAACAGAAAGTCAAAGGAAAGCTATACATGACTTACTCAAGGTCAACTGGTTTACATCATGGGCAGGACTAGAACTCAGGAGCTGGGCAATTTTATTTTTTCAAGAGAGATATGGACTCCTACCTACTGGCTTGAAAAGTGGGTCATTCCATTGCTGATTGATACGGAAAATATTATCAGGGAATATTTTGCTTTGGGTCACTGCTACGTAATATCTCCTGATTTCAACTCCTCTGTGATCATTATGGTGGCCAAAAATATGGGCTGAAAGATAATTCTGTTTTGCGGGCATTCATCTAGAATACTCCGCCTAAATAGTGATTATCTGTGTGGTTCTGGGTCAACCCAGAGGTCAGTCTTTAGCGCGATGCCACGAGACATCATTACATTGAAATCAAGGGCTTGGCGGAGACTCTCATGGTCATGCTGGTCCAATTTGTGTTTGACGAAATGCTGAATGGGATGGCTAATCCCCAGAATGAAAGAATCAAATTGAGAAAGATCTCACTAGACTGGAACATTGGGCACAAGCCAAAAGATGAGCGTTAACAGGGATAAATATTACTTTAAAAAAATCAATTTCTCAAGTAGAGAATGGAGAGAATTAGGCTTGGCTGTGGTTCCCATGAAAGTCCCAGGGTGTCTTAGAGGCTCACATAAGCCAAAAGTGATGCAACACCATAAAAAGATGCTAATAGAGAAAACTCCTCTGGTTAATAAACAACAAAGCTCCAACTCAAACTGATTAAAGCAACATGGAGAATCTATTGGATCATATACCTAAAAGTCTAGAGGGGAACTCTGAATGTTGGTCATTTTTAAATGTATAACAAACAGCTTCCAAACCTCAGTGGATTTCAACAACAAACATTTATTTGTCTTTCTCATAGGTCCAAGGGGGCAGCTACATTTTGGCTGATAAAGGTTGGGCTTGTCTGGATCAGGCTGGACTCAGGACTTCTGCTTGGTTCTGACTGCTCTATGGGTCTTCAGTCTGGGGCCCAGCCAAAGAGACAGTGGCAATTTGAGCAGAACCATCTCATGGCTGATCACAGGAGCTTAAAAGGGGTGAGTGCAAATATGAATGCTTTAGGGTCTCTGTTTGGAACTTGCAACCATCACTCCTGTCCACATTCTGTTGGCCAAAACCAGTCATGTGACTAGCCCAACATCAGTGCAGTTGGGAAATATAATCCACCCTGTTTATTAGGAGATACTGTGGTTGCATGATAAAGAACATGAGGGGCTGGCCCCATGGCTGAGTGGTTAAGTTCACGCTCTCCGCTTTGGCAGCCCTGGGTTTCATAGGTTCGGATCCTGGGCACGGACATGGCACTGCTCATCAGGCCATGCTGAGGCGGTGTCCCACATAGCACAACCAGAGGCACTCACAACTAGAATATACAGTTAGGTACTGGGGGGCTTTGGGGAGAAGAAGAAGGGAAAAAAAAAGAAAGAAAAAAGAAGATTGGCAACAGTTGTTAGCTCAGGTGCCAACCATTAAAAAAAAAGAAAAAAGGACATGAATGTGTAATTCTAATAAAGAGAGAGAATGAGTCAATCTCCCACATTCCAGATTCAGAAATTCAAATGATGCCAACAGAAATCATTTCTTTCATCTATTTTTCACTATGTTGATTTTGAGTACTGAAACCATCTACACTCAGCAGCTTACTTTCTATGTCAATAGGACTTTACTATTTCACTGTCTTCACCAACATAGTTTTACTGTTCCACAAGACTCTTGCCCAGCAAGATAAAAGTTGCAAATAACTTTATTGGTTGTTCAAGGAACTTCGTGAGAGACCCATCAATTCTTCAATAAAGACCATTAAACAATAATTTATACCCAAGATTCTTTGAACCTCTCATCTCAAATTTCTCATCTTGCTGTGTTGTGTCCACCAGTTCTAAACTATTATATCACAATCCTTCCTAATTCTAGCGAAGTCCCCACATTAGAGCCCCACCTGAAATCAACTTCAAAATTGCAATAAATATCTCAATTTTGTCCTTGCTCCTCTGAGATGCTAAGATCCTATCAAGGAAGTGCTCTCCCTTAAAGCGGTAAAAGTCAACTTGACTTTGTCTTATCAGCAGCTTGTTTTGGTGATATTTTGGGGAGCCTGCATTCGATAGTCTCAGTCTCAGGATATCACCACGAGGCTGTAAAAAGGGCCACCAGCCCCTTCAGGTTTATGTTCTAAAGGCTGAGCATTCCTGAAAGAAAAGACAAAGATTGTTTCTTGGTAGCTCCAGGAAAAGTCCTAGGTAAAGCTTTGATTGTCCCAGGTCAAGTCACATGCCCAGTGGTAAATCGATCGGGTCCAGAAGGTCGTGCTCTGGTTGGCTGTGCCTCAATCTCTTGGCTACTACTGGAAGGGAGAATGGAGTGAGCCCCTCCTAAATCACAAGGATGGAGAGCCGCGGAGGTGTGCTTCCCCAGAGGATAACTGAGCATCTGATACCAGAAGAAGCAGGAATGCATGTTGAGTAGATAAAAATGACAGATGTTTGCTATACTGTCTTACCTAATAGATATTACAGAATTCCACATAAGAGAAACATTATTATTGCACTGCTTAATACTGATCTCTATGAACTGTTTGATATCCATAAGAGAGAGTGATCATTGTAATGGGATGGACACCAATTGAATGGGGAAGTCTGCATAGTTTATCCAGAACAAGGAGAAACCTTGAAGATCTGTCATGTATAAAAAAGAATAAATCTGAGTCACATCTGATTCAATTCAATTCAACCCACAAAAATGGGGCTTTGTAATGGACTGAATGTATGTGTCTCCCCCAAATTCATATGTTGAGGCTCTAACCCCCAGTGCAACTGTACATGGAGTAAGGAAGTACTTAAGGTTACATGAGGTCATAAAGATGGGGCCCTGATACAATAGGACTGTCCTCACAGGAAGAGACACCAGAGAGCCCTCTCTCTCACTTTCTCTGTGTGCACCCCAAGGAAAGACCATGTGACGACACAGTGAGAAGGCAGCTCTCTGCAAGCCCGGAAGAAAGTTCTCACCAGCACCGAGTCACAGGACCTTGATCTTGGACTTGCAGCCTCCAGAAATGCGAGAAAATAAATTTCTGTTGTTTAAGGCAGCCAGCCTGTGGCATTTTGTGATGACAGCCTGAGCTGACCAATACAGGCTTCAAGTTGACTTGCTACGTGGTATTCTTTGATTTCAGTAAGTGGTTGACAGCTTGCCCACTAGATCCTGACCATAGCAAAAGTCCTATGCAAAGTACTGGGTTAGATGCTGGAACAACGTCACAAAAAGCATCCTGACCACATGGCTGTTAGGAAAAATTATCCGAAATTTAGAAATAAGGCCAAAAAATAGCATAGCGTACTCTCTCAATATCATATCACAGCATTATTTAAGAGTTCTGCTCACTCGAGGTTTATTTAATTCTCTTAGAGAACGTGTCTGTATTGCCTTTGCTATTTGTCCTTGGATTAGCTTTCAAATACTATGAAGTGACATGTCATCCTACAGATTTTTATGCCGTGGAAAAGATAGCCATACAGGTTGCAGCTTCATTGTCCTATAGGACATTACTCAGTTTTGTATCTAACCTAGTAATTTTATTCTACCTTCTTTTCAAAATGCCTATAAATACCCAGTTCTTCAAAATGCTCTTTGAAGAAGTTTTCCTTTTTTACTGATTCCTTCATTAAAGAGTGAAATAAAATCTTGACAGGTGTTCAATTTATATTTGCATGAAAGTCATGTTTTTAACTTTTTGAAAATTATAGGTAGAGTTTTGATAGAGCTTTCTAGACTACTGGGAAAGAGACATTAAGCAAATTACAAGTGGAAAGGGTGTTGAGGAAAGGCAACTACAGTGTGCTGTGGGGCCGTGTAACGGGATGTAACCTAGTCTAAAGGACTAGAAATGGCCTTCCCGAAAAAGCGGTATTTCTTGAAGCATGAATGGGAATTAATCAAGTGAAGGAAAGGAAGTTTGGGGCTAGTGGTGGGCCTGCTGGGCCCTCCACCTGGTACACGATTTCCTTACTCTTCAGACAGCAAGGATCAATGACACCACACCCTTGGTTTTCTTGCCACCTTTTGAAGAGTCCCAAGGCTCTGTCCTTGGATGTCTGTTTTCTATCCATCTTCATTTCCTTGTTCATTCATCCTCATGTCTTTAAACATCATCTCTAAGCTAACGACTCCCAAATTTTATTACAAGCCTAGAACTTTCCTCTGAACTTCAGACCCATATATTCAACTGCACACTCGATGTCTCTTCTTGATGTCTAATAGGCATTTAAAACTTAACATGTCCAAACCTGGACTTTTGCTCATGTGCCTCCAAACCTGTCTCTTACTAATCTCAGGAAATGCCAACACCATTCTTCTATTTCTCAGACCAAAATTGGTGCCACCCTTGGTTCCTCTCTTTCTATCAGATTCTTCATCAGTCTTTCATTAGATCCCATCCTCTCCTCCTTCACGATACGTACAGAGTCCAGCCTCTTCTCAACCATCACCAGCTACCACTTGGGTCCAAGCAAGCATCATGTATCACTTGGATCAGAACTATAGGCTCCACACTCATCTCCTGGCTTCTATCCCCTACAATGGCCAATGATCTGCCCTCTTCCCCATTACATCTCTGACCTCAATTCCTACTGGTCACCCCCGGTTCTTATCATGGTCCCTTTGCACTTGCTGTTTTCCCAGCCAAAATGCTTTTCTTCCAGGCATTCAGTGTGGCTCATTCCCTTGCCCCCTTCAGATCTTTACTTAAATGTCACCCTCACAATAAGATAAGACTTTGAAAATTCAAAATTTGCAATTACCACCCTACCCACCACCATCCCCCCTACACCAGCCCACCCCCCCGACCCCATAACACCCTATTCCTTTTACCTGTTTTATCTTCTCCTTAGCATTTATCATCACCTAACATTCACTATGTTTTACTTTTCTTGATTTTTGGCGATCTCACATTTCTCACTAGCTCCTAGAAGGCAAAGATTTGTGATTATTTTTTCTCTTCTCTATTTCTGGAACCTAAAACAATGCCTGACACAGAGTAAGTGCTCAATAAATACATATTGAATGAATGAATCAAATAACTAAGAGGATATTAGGTGAAAGAACCAAATGATTGGCTGTCCTTTAGGAATTATTATGGAATTTGAGTAAGTCAAAATAAATACATTTCTGCCCAGACAAAATAAAGTCAAAAGAAAAATAATAAGCTGAGGGAAAAATATTTTTGCAACACCAATGACAGAGAAATGATCAATTTCTTTCATTTAATGTGCTCTTTCAAAAAAATTAAAAATGGCTAATATCCCAGTAGAAAAATCAACAAAGGACACAAACAAGTAGTTCACAGGAGGGGAAAAGAAAAAAAAAAAAATCAACTGGCTCATTAACATATGAAAAGATGCCTAAACTTTCTCATAATTAAAGAAATGCAAATTAAAGGAACAATGAGGCACTAATTTTCCCCCAACAGGCTGGAAACTATAAAGATATTTATAATACATAATGTTAGTGAGAGCTTGCACAAATGGTGAGCGTGCAAAATAGGGCAGCCTCTAAGAAGGCTATTTAGTGACTACTACACAAACTGAAAGACACATATCCTATGATCTACCAGGAATTTATCCTGCACTTCTCCTTGCAGAAATGCATTAAGACAATGCACAAGGAAGTTTATAGCAACATTGTTCATAAAACAGAAAGACTGGAAACAACCTAAATATTCATCAATGAGTGGTGTTAAATTTTTGAGTAGGTCAAGACTGTCCCATTTTATAGATGATAGTACACACCTATTTGGAAAAACAAAAATATTAAGGTAGATCTGAATTATTTATACGGAAATAGTGAAAAGTGCATGATGCAGAACAGTGTGCTTAGTTTTATGCTTTTTGTGTTAAAAAAAATGATATGCTTACATATACATGCATAGAAAATTTATGAAAAATACACAAGAAACCACTAACATTGGTTCCCCCTGGGAAGGGTAATAGGAGATCTGAGGTGGAAGAGAGACTTTAATTTATTTCATTTATATGTTTTCAAAATATTTAAATGTTTTCCATATTTATTTTTTAATAAAAATTATGCTTTTAAAAAACTATCATTTCCCCCAAAATATGCATTGAGTATTAAAGTTATACATCCTAGGATCAGTAGGAAATTGCCTGTTAGATCACAGGCTCCCCACTCCTCCACCCCAAATGGGAACTTTCACTGCTTCTAACTATCTTAACTGCACGTATGAATGACAGTAAGAGCCCTCCTCTTACATCTTTCAGTCCAGGCAATGGCACCACCCAACATGCTGACCACAAAGACAATTGCATTATGATGGCATTTCCCTCTCCCCAGGCTCTGTCCTCAGCACTGGCTTTTGGAGAAAGAAAAATCATGGAGAGCTTTTATCCTCGACTTTAAAATGCAAGTAAAAGTCTTGTAACTACCTGGAAAATGAAGAGTAAGATAGGCAGAAAAGTTCAGGTCCAGAAACAACTTGCTCTTTAGACTTGAGGATAATGCTTTGTACAATAACAGCTTCTAATTAGGATGTCGTTTTTTTGTTCCTTTTGACCAGCTTCACCCATTTCACTCACTCCCCACCCCCACCTCTGTCAACCACCAATCTGTTCTCAGTATCTATGAGTTTGGGGTTTTGTTTTTGGATTTCGCATATAAGTGAGACCATACAGTCTTTGTCTTTCTCTGGTTTATTTTGTTTAGCATAATGCTCTCTTGGTCCATCCAAGGTTGCTGCAAATGGTGGGATTTCCTTCTTTTTTATGGCTGAATAATACTCCATTGTATATATATATATATGCCACATTTTCTTTCTCTATTCATCTGTCGATGGACACTTAGGTTGTTTCCATGTCTTGGCTATTGTGAATAATGCTGTAATGAACATGGGGGATATAGGTATCTTTTCAAGACAGCAACTTTGTTTCCTTTGGATAAATACCCAGAAGTGAAATTGCTGGATCATATGGTAGTTCTTTTTTAATGTTTCAAAGAACCTCCATACTGTTTTTAGAATGTATTTAGAATAAGGACAAGAGTATTGAAAATCCAATATTACATGTTAAGATAATGCCTTTTATTTAGCTTTCTTACACTGATTCTAATGCATATCAATTTGAGAACAATTCATGCCTCATCTAGATCTTTTGTGCACAAGTCGGGTTTATATCCATGCTCAGTGACCAAAATTTCAACTCCTGGAAGCACTGGGGAAAAAGTGATGATGGTGGTAAATGGAAAAATAAATAGAAGTAGAAGTAGAAGAAATAGTAGAAGTGAAAGTAGGAGAAGTAGGAGAAATAGTAGTAGTATACGTAGCAGAAATAATAGAAATGGAGGCAAAAGAGGCCGATGTAGTAGTGACAAAGATTCCCCCATTGACCAAACTGCTCAGACTCACTTGAACTCTTTTCCAGCAAGGCCTGACTTTTGGACTCCCATGTTTGTCTCTGTGTTGTTCAGTTTTAGCAAGAATCCTGCTAAGGTGGTTTAGCTAGACTCTCCCATCATCCATATCTGATCACCCTCAATATCTCATTGGGCTCCTCATCCTCCGCCATCACCCAGGTGATGTCTAATCACCTGGCCTGTCTTCAGCAAGAATCCTGTTACATTGGTTTAGCCAGAATCCCTGTCCCCTTGATGTTTCCTCTTGGTAATTTTCCATCCATTGACCTCTACCATACTCTTTGGTTACAAATTCCCACTTGCCTATCGGTATTCAGTGCTGAGTCCAATCTCTCTCCCCACTGCAAGATCCCACTCCTGTGGTCCCTACACCTATTGTGATGGCCCCTTCCCTCACAGCATGAGCTTCATGAGGACAGGGACCTGCATGTCTTGCTCCTTGTTATATGCCCTTCATCTTACACCATTCTTTTTTTTTTTTATCTTCTGCTCACTCTCCAAGTCTTCTTCTTCATACCTTTCATTTCCTTGAAATAACTGCACGTACGGCTATTTAAACTAATTAAAATTAAATAAAATTTCAAATTCAGTTCTTTATTTACACTATTCACATTTCAAGGTCTCAATAGCCACATGTGGCTAGCGGCAACTGAATTGGACATATACCACATATAACATTTCCATCATCACAGAAAATTCTACTGGACAGCTGGAATAGACCATTTCAGGACATGGTAGGTTTTCTGAGATTTGAGTCCTCATCTGAGACATTGCTGATACTGATCCCAGGATGTACTTGGATGTGTCGCCTCTCCCAATGTTCAGAATCACCCAGCAAGATCCATGTGAGCCAAAGGAAGGCATTGGTGGAATCCCACAAGGACCACCAAGTCTCATTTCTCTACACACGTTGCTTTGGGTGGTTTTGGTTGGTCACGCAGTGTAACCTTTATGTGGTTCCTGGAATCCCCACAGCCCAGCCTCTGCCTCCACAGTCATCCTCCTCTCCATGGATCCTCTCCTTGGGTGGATGTTGCATCCACGTGGGACTAGGGGGGCCAGGGGTGGGAAAGGAGGCCGTATGATGGTGCTGTTGCCGTGAAGCCTCTTAATGTCCCTCCTGATTCTCCATAGCAGGCACTGAGTGAACAGAAACAAACGGCCTCTTTGAAGCCAGCAACCCCCATTTTAATTATTTGATCCAGCAGAGTGCGGTGATTTGACTGGCTAAAGTTCAGGATCTTTCCGGGCAGCCAAAACTCAGTTAGGGGGTATTAACTGCTCCTCAGTTACAAGATAGATTCTGAAATTCCACCAAAACTTAAATTCTATTTGGGTGGAAATCTCCAATTACCAGGCTAGAGAATTCAAAAGCCAAAACAAAAGAAAGAGGAAGACTTGGAGGAAAGAGGAATAGAAGAGGGAGAGAAATGGAGAATACAAGTCAGAATACCTTTAATCAGAAGAAATGTCTCACAAAAGTAGTTCTCAGGGATTTAAAAATAGGATTGACTGCTTCAACAGGCAGTTATTAACGAGCAAAAGATGCTCTGTGTTAAGTGCTGTAGAGAATACACAGGAGAGAGCTCCTGTGTTTTGATCAGACAGGTCTGACTTAAAATCCTAGCCCTTCTGTTTTCCAGCTGTGTGACACTGGTGAAGTCATGCAGCCTCGCTGTGCTTGCAAGTTCAATGGCGCCTACCTCAAAGCACCATTGTGAAGAGTACTCTAGAGAAGGTAATGGAGGTAGAGCACCCAGCAAGCATCTAGAAGACAGCAAGGTCCTAACTGAAGATGAGGATGACGATGGGCTTGCTCGGAGAGTGTAAAGAGAGAGAAGGGACAAGGACTCAAGGTCAAGAACTGGAGAAGCATCAGCATTCCTTAGAGAGGAAGGTGCGAGATGAGAAGGCAGAGGCTCCTGGAACAGCCAGAGAGATCACAGGCGAACCAGGAAAGGGTAGAATTCTTGAAGCCAAGGAAAGAGAAGATTTCAAGATGCTCCAAGAGATAATGAAAAACAATGACTGAAAATGTCCATTTATAACTATGTGCAGCCATTAAAAATGAGGTGTTACTGAAATAGTAGATGTCATAGATGTTTGTGATATATTGCTTCAAGGAAAGAATCAGATTATAAAACGTTTATATGTTTATAGAGAAAAGCTGCTGATCGAGCTAGCATTCTTTTACCAGCTCATCCATTCAACAAATATTCACCGAGTGCCTGCTACATGCTAAGCACTCTTCAAAATGCTGGAGGTATGGGTGTGAATAAGACAGGCATCTCAGGGTGCTTATATCCTACTGTGCATGTGTTTATGTGAGATTGTGTGTATATATACACACACATACATAAACACATACACACATACATATCTGGACCTTTCGTAGAAACGAGATATATGTGATGGATGGATAAATTGGACAAAATCATATTTATGCATATATATATTGCTTATATGACAAAATATGGCAGACGATATTAACGATGACCCACCCAAGTGGTGAGACAGTATCTGAATTCTTAACAGCCCAAGTTTTGGGGTCAGGTAAACCAAGTTCAACTTATTTTTGCTACCTACTAGCTGCCTAGCTGAACAAGCTACTTGACCCCACTCAACCTGTTTTCTCTTCTTGAAAACAGAGATAATACTATCCCTACCTTGTAGTGTTGTAGTGAGAATAAAATGATATAATCCAAGTATATGCCTAACTCAGCCATTATTTTTAGTAATTGTTTAGCTTACTCAGATTTTATAATTTTTTCTGTAATATGGGTACATTTCTTTTGTAATTAGAAAACATAACAAAAATTGTTTAAAATAATAATTCTTAGGGGCCGGCTCCATGGTCGAGTGGTTAAAGTTGTGCGCACTCCACTTTGGCAGCCCAGGTTCATGGGTTCAGATCCCAGGCACAGAACTACCCCACTCATCAGCCATGCTGTGGAGGCATCCTACATGCAAAATGGAGGAAGATTGACACAGATGTTAGCTCAGGGCAAATCTTCCTCACCAAAAAAATAAAATGAAATAAAAAATAACAATTCTTAGTGGAGAACAGTGAAGGCCAGCTGCCTGGAGATTAAATGCTTGAAGAGGAGAAAGGGAAGATCATACAGGTCACAGTCTGACTCTCTCAGATACTGGCACTTTGCAAATTTTACTTCTGAAGCTGAATCACAGAAAGAGCCTGTTACCAAGGATGGGAAGTGAGATAGACCAAATAAAGTAAAAAGCCCATTTCTGCAAACAGCGTAGTCACAAGGTGTCCAGGAGAGAAATGAGCATTACAAAACTTCCATTAAAGCCCAGAGAAGACAAGTTCTTTTCCCCAGGTCAAGAGTGAAGATAGAATTCAAGCCTCTGTCCCCATATGCCAGGGCCCTTTCTATGACACCTCACCATCAGGGCATTCTTACTTCCAAAGATACTCTCTGCTGGGTGGGTTCCCCACCTCTCATTCTAAGAAGACTTGTACTTCCCAATTTCTGAAAGACTATGTTTCATCTTTCTACATTTAAAAGTCAATTTTTTAAAAAAGTCAATAAAAGAATCTGCCCATAAAAGAATCTGGTGACTATGTGCTTGAAACTCAGTCTTTTCAGTTTTTTCAATAAATGAAACAATAATACAAAAAGTCTTAGCAGGTGAGTCATGCATCCCCAGGTGTTCTAGCATAAGAGGTCGCTGAATTGTAATTTATTTCAAATAGCCCTTGGAGGGTGGTCATGTCAATTTCCCTCGTCGTGCAGGAACGTTTTCTAAGACACCTCCTAAGGATGGCCTTTGAACTGCTGAGTGAGCTACTATTTACTTGGCAACTATGTCTAGGCTCTGAGTTATAATCTGTTTCCCAGACAGCATCTGGAGTGATGTTTTTGAAACCTGAATCAGGTCTCACCCCCTCCAATGGCTTCCCGTCACATCTGGAATACAATCCACATCCTTTCTCTAGCTTACCAAGAGGGGGCCCCTGGCTGCTTCTCTGACCACATGTCCTTCTGCTCTCCGTCATCTTTTACACTCCACCCTCTGGCTGTCTTCCAGCCTTTCAACCATGCGCAGTTCATTTGCTCCTGATGTCTCTATACTAGCTACTCACTGAAATGCTTCTCCCCCAGGTTAGTACAGAGACAGCTCTCCTTTATCATTAAGGTCTCAGTTCAAATGTCCCCTCCTCGAAAAGGTCTTCCTTGATATCTGATCTAAAGTAAGACCTTCCCTGGTCACCCTCTGTCACACTCTCCCGTTCTATTTCTTCATAGTCCTAATTGCTCCCTAGACTCACCTTGTGTTTAACGTCGGCTTCTCTCAAAGCAGAGCCTGGGGATTTTTGTGCAATTGACTGGCTCACTAAAAGAACGCTCTCGGGAGCAACTTGTAAGGGAGTGCAAGAAGTAGAGTAGGACTCGAAAAAAGCTGAGCAAAGATGTTCAGGTGACACATAGCCTCAGCCCTCCGGGTGCTCTGGAGCATGAACCACACCACTGAGTTTGTCCTGCCCTGAGGCAAGGGAGCTGGGCTTTTGTGTCCCCATGTGAGCCAGTCAGTGACTGAAGACTGTCCTAGAGTGGGGGACGTAAACTTTGAGGCCACCCCAATTGCCCAATGGCAAGCCTTTGCACAAGGTTGTAGGTATGAGCTAGGCAGGCAACAGCTGAGGCGACGGAGGCACCAAGCAAGAGGCTCTGAGCAGCACACCAACAGCATCGGCAACATCTGCTCATTTATTATTTTAATTCATTCCTGTCTGTCTACCCTGCTAGACTTTAAGCTCCACAAGGGCAAGGATGTCATCTGCGTTATTCACTGAGTGTCACCACTTAAGGCGTAATAAGCACTCAGTAAATATCAGTTGAATGTTCAAAGAACGAATTAAAAAGTTAAGATGCTTCACTTACTCTACCAAGCTAATCCTTAGTCTCTCTGGGAGATAAGACTGTCCAGTCTGAGTTCTTTCCAGGCTCAGAACCAAGATTGTCCATCTGAGAGCCAATTACCCAGATGGCCTGGGGAGAAATAAATCACAAGGGCAAACTTCACTCTAGCCTTTACTGTCAGCCTTTCTCCCTATTCTCTGCTACCTCCCTCCATATGTACCTACAGGCTTTCCTTTGTGTTTCAAAGTATTTATTCCCCAAACCCCAGACCAACAGACGTCATCACCTCCCCCTGCTCTCTTGTCTTGAGCTTCAGAGAAAATTCTCCATGAGCACGTGGACTGATTCTGTTTTCATCTTTTTCAGGTGACCTAGAGGCCCTCCAGAAGCCAGTTGGCCAGGGGTAGATTGTAAGTCTCTATGATCGGAAAGAAAAGAATGGATGGCTGTTGAGTGACTGAAGGAAATGTCATCTAAATCAATCATCAATGTCAGTACTTCCAAACTCAGGTAGAGGATCTAAATAGCCTGTACTGGGGATTTAAAAGTTCCCCTACCAAAGGGAGGCTATTTAGCATCCTGGAGCAGAGCCTAGGAATCCGAATTTTCTTTTTTTTTTTTTTTTGAGGACAATTAGCCCTGAGCTAACATCTGCTGCCAGTCTCCCTCTTTTTGCTGAAGAAGACTGGCCCTGAGCTAGCATCCGTGCCCATCTTCCTCTACTTTATACGTGGGACACCTGCCACAGCATGGCGTGCCAAACGGTGCCATGTCCGCACCCGGGATCCAAACCGGCGAACCCTGGCCGCAGAAGCAGAACATGTGAACTTAACCACTGCGCCACCGGGCCGGCCCCAGAATCCGAATTTTTAAACAAGTTCCACAGTCAGGTTGGGAACCAATAAACTTGCTAATTACTGTAAAACAGAAATTTCTAAACTTAATTGATGATGTTTTTAATCACATGGAACATTATTTTAAAACGCCAATTCCCAGACTCCTCTCCTAGAGTCTAATTCAGGGGCCCCAAGAATCTGTAAACCGCTGAACCAACTGTTACTTCCTGCAGCAGAAAAGGCTCTGAGCTTCACCATCAGCTGGTTTTGTGCTCCTTGAACATGTCACTGCAGTACTTTGAGGCTTAACTTCATCTGAACACTGAGTATACAAACATCTATTTCACAAGGTTGAGGTAAAAGGCTGGCGAGTTAATCTATGGGGACATAGCTGTTCATTCTATCAAGTGCTATACACAGGGATAAGGAATTCCAATTTTCAACTGGTTTCACAGTAATGTCTCTTTATTTATATCTAGGAAAAATTAAATAATTTGCAAGATCCAGTGTTGAATGAAAATGGGGGCTCCTTATGAAAAATTTATTAAGAATGAAAGATGGGGACAGCAGAGCATTAAACCAAGCTTGGCACCCTTCTGAGGTTGGGGCCTTGTGTACAGGTCACATACTCATGAGGCTGGCCCTGCTTCTATCAGAGTCTAGAAATCAAGCTTGCCAAGTACGTGAGGTTAAAGACAGGAAGGGAAAACGACATCAGTAAGAGGAACTGAGCATTTGAGAAGCGCTTCATAGTTTCCAAAGCTCTTCCATAATCAATGGCTCCATGTGTCTCAAACTGGCTTGGTTACCAGAATCACCTGGGGAGCTTGTTAAACATTCATAGTCCTCAGGCCTGCCCGGTGGTGCAGCGGTTAAGTTTGCCATTCTGCTTCAGCGGCCCGGGGTTCGCTGGTTCGGATCCCGGGTGCGGACATGGTACCGCTTGTCGAGCCATGCTGTGGCAGGCATCCCACACATAAAGTAGAGGAAGATGGGCATGGATGTTAGCTCAGGGCCAGTCTTCCTCAGCAAAAAAAAAAAAGAAAGAGGAGGAGTGGCAGCAGTTAGCTCAGGGCTAATCTTCCTCAAAAAGAAAAAAAATCCATATTCCTGGGCTCCTCTCCTGAAGATGTCAAACGAGCAGTCCTGGGAGGAGAGCCAGGAATCTGCATTTTGAATGAGCTTTTTGAAAACAAGTCTTCACGGTCAAGAAAATTCTGGAAGACTTTTAGTAAACTATTTGATTCTCATACAGACCCATGAGGTGAGGTAGGCATCTTTAGCTGCATTTTGTGAATGAGGAAACTGATCCAGAGAGGTTTGATCAAAGCTGGTAAGGACAAAAGCTGGAATTAAAACCTAGTCTTCAAAGAGAAAACTCTGTTATAGTTCCACTACACCATGGTGTGTGTGCGTGTGTGTGTGTGAGAGAGAGAGAGAGGAAGGGAGAATGAGAATACCAAAGGGAGTAAAATTTCCACATCTCATCTAGATTTGAACATAAAATTGTATGGTGGGAAACAGCTTTTTCCTTTAAGCCAAGAGAAATACCAACATCTTTCAGAAGCCAGCATAACCTTAAGAAAGCCTTCCTTGGTGGTCTCTAGTCAAGACTTTTTTTTTTTTTGAGGAAGATTAGCCCTGACCTAACATCTGCTGCCACTCCTCCTCTTTTCTGCTGAGGAAGACTGGCCCTGAGCTAACATCCGTGCCCATCTTCATCTACTTTATATGTGGGATGCCTTCCACAGCATGGCGTGCCAAGCAGTGCCATGTCCTCACCCGGGATCCGAACCCACCAACCCCAGGCCGCCGAAGCAGAACATGTGAACTTAACCATTGCACCACTGGGCTGCCCCCACGACTATTTTTTTAAATCTTGCTTTTTCATGTCAAAGGGAAAGAAAAATAATCTGGCCCCACCCCCCCCCACCCCCTTAAGGTATTCATTTATTTAGTTGTTCCTTTGGTCCCTTGTCCTTTCTTTGCTTTCACAGACAGTCAGTTCTCCACGCAGGAGCCAGCATGATCCTGGGAAAATATGTCACACCAGGCAATGCCTCTCCTCAAAATTCCTCATGGCCTTCCCATTTCACTCAAGATAAAAGCCTGGTCCCACACAATAGCCAATAAGGTCTCACATGACCTTCGCCCTTCTCTTGTCCCCACCCCCATGACCCCTAAGACCTCTGCTAGTTTTGCCTTGTTCACTCTGCTCCAGCCACAGCAGCCCCCTGGTTGTTTCTCAGACATACTAGGCCTGCCTCAGGGCTTTTGCACTGGCTGTCCCCTCTGACTGGAATGCTGTTCCCCACATATCCACATGGCTCCCTCGCTCGCTTCCTTCAAGTTTTGATTCAAAATGACATCTTTTTCGTGAGGCCTTCCCCGACCACCCTATTGTAAATTGCAGCCCCTACTCCCAGCTGTCCCAAACTCCCTTACCCACAACAACGCATTTTCCCAAATCACCATCTTCTAACATACCAAGTAATTTAACCCATTTATTCTGTTTGTCCATCTCCTGGCCACTAGAATGTGGAAGTTCTCAGAACAGGCCTCCCCAGGATGGGCCACTTTGGCCTGTGGACTATTTCGAGCTAAAGGCAATCAAAACTCTGCTGGCTTGAGAAACTTTTACCTCTCCCTTAAAGAATTTAAACTGGGGGCCTTGCCCACAATAAGAGTTATTACCAGAAATAACATTTTATGACCTATCTGTATGGCATGGCAAAGCTCTAATTACTGAACATCTGCTCTTCTTCTCACCCCATGAATCACCCTCCTCTCCTCCGAAGCCTCAGGCTCCTATCCCAATCCTTAGCTCAAGATGGCATAAGTACCTCACTTTACTTTTCTGTCTCTGAACCTCTCATGTATGTGAGGTTCCTGTACATACGGAATTGATTAAATTTTATTTTCTCCTCTTAATCTGTCTCATGTCAGTTTAATACTTAGACCAGCCAGAAGAACCTAGAGAGTAGAGGAAAATTTCTTCCTCCCCTACAAATGTAAGCTCTATGAGGACAAGGATTCTTGTCTCTGCTCACCACATTATCAGCAACACCAAGCCCAATGCCTGGCAGAGTAGATGCCCAATAAATGGTGGTTGAATGAATGAGACCCATCTCTGGCCCTCAGGGAGCCCACAGTCCACTGTAAGAAAAGGACCAAGGCACAAATATGTGAAGCTGGGAAGTGAGAGGTCGACATAGTCAAGGTGGGTGCAAGGTGTGTGCAAGGGACACATGTGCAGAGGCACCCAAGGAAAGAGCAGCCGACTCAGCCCAGGAGCCAGGGAAAGCTTCAGAGGGCAGCTGGCTTTTGAGTTGGGCTTGAGGATGATTGAAATTTTGACAGAGGGAGACAGGAGCGGGAGAGATGAGCCCTCCCAGACAGAGGGATCAGGAAGGACAAAGCACACAAAATTCAATGTGTTCAAGAGAACTGCAAGCAGTGGGACAAAGGATGCAAGGCAGGGTGTGTTTGTGTGTGTGTATAAGGAATAAATAAGGCTGTAGTGGAAAAAACAGATGGCCTGGGGTCTGATGGACTGGGTTTAAGATGCCAGCTCAGCTCTCCTCTTATCGGCTGGGTTTCATATTGCCTTATTGATCAGCTCTCTATCCTCCTCAAGACGATCCCCTCCATTCTCTGCTTTCTCAGGTCCTTTCACCATCCATACTGTGCAGAGCAATTTAGCCTTGAACCTCTCTTCGTATTCACAAAGACAAAACATACATCTGTCAAAATCGTGTCAAATATTTTGAGACTTGGCCTTTAAACAGCACAAAAGATTGGGTAGGAGCTTTAAAATTTCAGACTCCCCCTTTCCTCTTTTACACCAGTCTATCTAAATGAAAGAGACTTCTCTTACCCTTCCTGTGACATATATAGCCACCTCGTCCTCATCGCCCTGGAGGCAAATTGGCAACAGTCCATTTGGGTCCATAGGGCTCCTAATATTTTTTTCATCTGGTACACCTAGTTGTCTCAGTGCGTCTTCACTGCACCCCTGTGAGGTAGGTATTATCCCACTTTTCAAAAGAGGAAACTGAAGCCCAGGGTCACATTGTACATATATGACAAAACTGGAGCCAACGCTCAGGTCTGTGTGAGTCCAAAGAGAAAGGAGTTCTTACCCAACCTCAATGAGAAACAGAAAGGGGCGATGTCTATCTCAGAATCAAGAGATTAAAGGCTGATATTTTAAGGACATTGAAGATTCAAAAACACAGCAGAGAATGGATTCTTCCCACGCTCCTTCCACTGTACCTGTATTAAATATTAATTCATTTTGTCTTTGCAAATACAGAAGTTGACTAAGACACACATCATAAAAAATGCAAGGTAAAGTTTCACTTTAATTTCAGCTTTCGTATTGGAAATGCATCTGGATGTCTTTCTTCCCTGCTGCTGAGGTTGAACATTTGATCTTCTTTGCCCTTGGTCAGTGTTGTCCAGAAGGACCTGGGAGTCCATGGAAGAGCAAGAGATCAGGGATGCATTCCCATCAGGAGCCTGAGAATCTCAGCTCCGGGCATCAACAAACACTGTCCTTTAAATACTTTTAGGAGGCAGGAGGACCTGGGAAGGAGTCCTTTCTGGCTAATGGTTATCTAGACCTCAGGAGAGGGGCCAGGAGGGAGAGCAAGGACAGAAGGGGTCAAAGGACCCACCAGGAGGAAGGAAGGCCATTGACTGCAGTTTCCTGAAGGGACTGTGTTTTTCAGGCCTGATTTCCATCATCTCCATTGGATTTTTAAAAAATAATAACTCCTACTTTTTTTTTCTTGAAAGGATACAAATTCACTGCAGGAAATTTCAAAGATGTGAGTATGCAAAAAGGAGATAAAAGTTCACTGTAACCCATGAAATACCTGAGAATGATAAACAGCCAAGTTACAGTAGTGTTTATGCGTAAGGGAAAGGGGTGGAGTGTAATGGGAAAGGAATCGCACATGGAAACCGTCAATTATACTCATAACATTTTATTTCTTTGGCTAAGTGTCGGATACTTGGATATTAGTTATACTTTTTCTTTGATACTTTTTTAGTATATCTGAAATAATTCAGAATAAATTTTGTTTTGTTTTTTGTTTTGTTTTGTTTTTAAGATTTTATTTTTCCTTTTTCTCCCCAAAGCCTCCTGGTGCACAGTTGTATATTTTTAGTTCTGGGTCCTTCTAGTTGTGGCATGTGGGTCACCGCCTCAGCATGGCCTGATGAGGAGTGCCATGTCCATGCCCAGGATATGAACCGGCAAAACCCCGGGCCGCTGAAGCAGAGCACACGAACTTAACCACTCAGCCACAGGGCCAGCTCCTGTTTTGTTTTATTTTGTTTTTTGCTAAGGAGGATTCTCCCTGAGCTAACATCTGTGCCAGTCTCCTCTATTTTGCATGTGGGTTGCTGCCACAGCATGGCCACTGATGAGAGGTATAGGTCCTCACCCAGGAACCAAACCCATGCCACCACGGCAGAACATGCCAAACTTAACCACTAGGCCACGGGAGCATCCCCCCAGAATAAATTTTTTAAAGTCACCTGTTAGGTTCATCATTGAAAATTCAGTGCCTAACATAGCCTCTGCCACATAATAAATACTTAATAGATATTTCTGGAATGAACAAATGAATGGATGAATGAATGAATGAGTGAGTAACTGTCTATTGCCTCTGATCTTTAGTTTCCCCTCATCTAGAAATTAGGGTTGGCAATGTCTACTCTCAAAATTATGATGGAAGTTAAATGTACCTGGGATCCCACCACTCAGAACCATTTTGAAAAATACTGTCCAGGATTTTTGTTTTTCTAAAACATGGATTTTTTTTCTCTTGGTGAGGAAGATCGGCCCTGAGCTAACATCTGTTGCCAACTTTCCTCTTTCTGCTTGAGGAAGATTGTCACTGAACTAACATCTGTGCCAGTCTTCCTCTATTGTGTGTGTGGGATGCTGCCTCAGCATGGCTTGATAAGTGGGGTGTAGGTCAGCATCTGGGATCTGAACCCGCCAACTCCAGGCCACCAAAGCAGAGCACACAAACTTAACCCCTATGCCACTGGGCTGGCCCCCAAAAAACATGGAGCTTTAAATGGCATTTTTAAAAATAGGATCATGCAATACACACCATTTTGTAACCAGATATGATTGCCACATCTTTGCTCGTCCTTTAAATTCCTTTCTTCCTTATTTTAGTGGCTGCATACTATTCCATCATATGAGTGACTCTCCTCTGAGCTTTACAAGAGTCAACATCCTTGGCTGTTGAGGACGGTTTGATGGCAGCCTTGCCAGAATTACTCTGGGGGGACTCCAGGAGTTGGAAGTGATTGCCCTCTGCAAATAGGGGGATTAATTATATTCTTCCAAGGTAGCCCCAGTGTAAACTCATTTTTGCAAGACAATGTGTTAGGGAATATTCTGGGAGGTTTGGGGACCTGCCCTTTTTTAGCTTTGTAGGGAAGCACAGTCTCAGACATCACCTCTCTTGGCTCCCAGCTATCTGTGGAATAAAATCCAAATTTCCATATAGCTCTCATGGTCTAGCCTCCCGCCAGCCACTGCTCCTGTTCTCCTCAGCTCACTGCCATCAGGTCACGTGATCTTGTCCAACTCTGTCTCACAGCAAGCTCCTTCCGGGCCCAGGTTCACCACGTAGACCACCCCCCACGCCTGGCATATTCGTCCTCAGCTGATCCTCATTCTTTGGGTCTAAGCTGAATGTCACTTCCTCTGAAAGGCTTTCCTGATTCCCAGATTTGGAGAAGATCTCTTCTTATCGCCTCTCCTAGAACCCTGATCGTTCCCTTCACGGCCTTCGCTCTACTGCAATAATTAAATATTTATCTGCGCGTTGTTTCTTTGTCGAATAAACCTCCTTGCTGAGGACGCTGAGTTCCATGAGAACAGGGTGGGACTGCATCTGTTTTGCTCATTGTTGAGTATACAGCATCTGGCACAGACCCGGATGTATGTAAATGCCTAGTAAGTCTTTTTGAATAAATGAATGAATGAATGAATGGAAAAATGAACCACTTAAGTGTGTTACTTACCTCTGGGCTCCAGTTTCCCCTCCTCTACAAAATAGGAGACTAAATGCACTCGCTTGTGTAGAAATCTCACTGGGTGTTGTTGACAGGTGAGAAATGGTTCCCACTGGCATGGTTGTTTTGCTCCTCAAACATCTCTGGCTTTAGTCTATAAAGAGAGGTACCCACCGCCCTACTTTACTGAAAAGCTTTTTCTTTGCTCTTTTGAAGGCAGGTACAAATGAGAACACTGGGATGTTCATTTTAATATAATCCCTTTGAACCTCAAAATGCATATGATAGAAAACAGGATGACACACGCAATTTTATCTGTTCTTCTAGCTAACTACTGTTTATAAACCTTGATTGCTCTGGTTTAGCTCAGAAAACCTTTTCAAGGCTCTGGCAGTGAATTATAGCTGCCTCCGGGGCGGTGGAACCTGAGCCACACTCAGAGATCAATAGCTTTGATGAGACTGGGAGGAAATACACGTCAGTCAGGCATGATGGGCTGAATGCTAGTAACCCCAGGAACCAATGTCTCTGTAAGTCAGTGGTCCCCCCCCCCATCCCATTTGCAATATTTTATACAAGCAATAGCCAATGCAAAAACACCCTTCGTTTTCCAAAGAAAATCTGGCTTCTAATCTAGAGGGGAGGCAATGGGATACAATGTATCCTTTCATTCCACAAACATTTATTGACCATCTACTACATGCCAAGCTATGTATTAGGTGCTAAGTAAGGAGATAAGAGTAAACAAGACAAGATTCCTGCTCTCAAGGAGCTTACATCTTCCTGGGAGGAGACAGAAGACAAACAAACAAAAAAGGAAGAAAATGAAGAAAAAGACCACACAGAGATGAGTGTTTTTTCAGACAAGTTAAAATAGAGCAAAGTAATAGAGAATGAGAGAGTGGCTATTTGATACTGGATGAGAAAAAGAAATTTAATCTGAGATCTGAACGACAAGAAGAAACCAGTGTCAACGAAAATAATCCATAACCAATCTATAAATGAAAATTGGGGTGAGTTTATTCTGAGCTAAAATGTGAAGACCATGGCCCGAGGCCTTTCTTCTCAAAGGAAGGAAGGGCACTGAAGAAGTGGGGTGTACAGAGTGGTTATATACCCCCAAAGAGGATGTTTCACATATGATTGAAATGTCCCTTTTACAAGACTGTTGTCGGCACAGCAACTGACGCACACAGAAGGTGGGTCTGCTGTCTTGGTGGACACAGCAGGGTAGCAGGTCTATTGTCTCAAGCTGGGTGGTCATAGGTGAGTGCAGCAATCAGTTCCTAGCCTGAGGAAAGATGCTTATCCTTAAGGAAATGCCAATGTGGGGAGAAGCTGCACCTTTATCTTAAGGGCCTTTGTTCTTGCCATAGGAAATGTTTAAAGCAGATACACAATGCATGCTCAATGGCCATGTCAGGCTCTTCTGGAAAAACAAAGTCAGGCCAAATTAGGTTTATACCAAATGGCTTCCTCATATACTCCAATATATCCTATTGCTTGCCATCTCTGTTTGTCGCCAGCTACACAAAAGTCTTAAAGAAGGTATTCTAGGGGCTGGCCCCGTGGCCGAGTGGTTAAGTTCGCGCGCTCTGCTGCAGGCGGCCCAGTGTTTCGTCAGTTCGAATCCTGGACGCAGACATGGCACTGCTCATCAGACCACGCTGAGGCAGTGTCCCACATGCCACAACTAGAAGAACCCACAGTGAAGAATACACAACTATGTACCGGGGGGCTTTCGGGAGAAAAAGGAAATAATAAAATCTTTAAAAAAAAAAGAAAAAAGAAAAAAAAAGAAGCCATTCTAGGAAGAAAGAATGGGTAATACAGAGGCCCTGGGGTGGGAACTTTAGATTTTGGAAACTTAGTAAGTGACTGGAAGAGGAAGTAGAAACAGTCAGGGGTGTAGAGATCGGCCACATAAGCCACGGTAAAGAGTCTCCATTTTATTCTAAGTGACATGAGAAGCCACTGGATGGTTTTAAGCAAGGGGAGTAATATGATGTGATTTATGTTTTTTTAAAAAAATCACCCTGGCTGCTGTGTGAAGAACACGTTTTAGTGGCCGGTGTTGATGTAGAGAGACCATTCAGGAGGCTGTTGCAATAACTCGAATGAGAAGTATCAGTGGCTTGGGCAAAGACGTCACAGACAATCCCTATCCACAAGGGCTTTGCAGTTGGTTAGGGTAAACTTTGAAACCCACCGAAGAGGGACATTAATCCTGCACCAGGCTTAGCCATCAAATAAAATGGTCAGCTAATTTGGACAAGAAAGTTCAAACCTCCCACCATTCCCATTGGAAGAAGTGGTCTACGCCTCCTCTTCATTTTCTTCCATCCCTGGACCACCATGTTAATCACCTGTTTAATAGCCTACCTGCAGATCTTGAATACTGTCGTAGGCTTCAAAGAACAAGGTGGGAAAGATGAAAGACAGGTGTTTCTCCTTTCAGGTGTATAAAACCCAAGAGGTTTGGAATAGGGATGCCAAGGTGAGAGTTTATTTGAATGAATCCAGCCACCAAACAAGTCTGAATTAGAAACCTCGCCTCCTGCCCCACGTGACAATGGGCAAGAACCTCTTGGGTCATGGAGGGAAGGCTGAAAATAAATTTACCCAGGTCTCCTGATGATGTTCACTTGGGCAGTTAAGAAGATGTCTTGGGAAGAGAATCAAGAGCAGGAGAGGATTTGTGGAAGCCACTCACAATCATGCCTGGTCCAATAATACCTGCTAAAATTTTGCCAGGCAATTGGTCTCTTTTGTAACTCGTGTTACTCCAGGGCCCTGTGGCCACAGCAAGTGAGTGGGATGGGAGTGGGCAGGGGTCTTGGCAATCTTAACCCAATAATCTAACATGTTGAGTCAAGAGTCTAAAACATATTAAAGATCAGAATCAACATTTGGATGAGGGGAACCGAGGCTCATGCCTAGAAGTATCACAGAAGGAATATTAAAATATATACATGGAGAAAGAGAAAGACATGCTCTAAAACGAACATAGAAATCTCTCAAACGCCTATGATTGGGAAGCCCTTTTGCATCTTTTTCGGATGGCTGAAATGAGACATTGTTCTATTTGCCACTAACTGGGGCCAAAAATTCTGAGACATGAGAACCAGAGAGAGAGAGAGAGGTTAACAGATGACGCTACTCTTGTCTCTAACCATATGAAAAGGCATTATAATAGAGTATAATACCAGGGACCTCATCTCCCAGATCACAGAAAGAAGAAACTCATAAATCTGCCTCACAGGAAATTTATTATAAATCGATATTAAACTATGACTTGGAATCAATTAAATGTAAGCTCTTCAGACAGTCTCCCTGTCTTCCCAACCTTAGAGCAAAGTTCCTGTGTGGGAGCCAGCCTGAAATTTATATACACACACATACACATTCTTTCATCTCCAAGATAGGTCTTCTCAGACAAGGTTCTCAACTTTAATAAGAGGTTTCAAATTTGAGGAATCTTTAATTTTAAATGAAGCATCCTGACAAGAAAAGAAAACTACAAAATCTGGATGCCAGTAAACTGTGATTTCTCACCAAATACGTGTGCCCACGGGAGCATCTCCTTTCCGAGAGGAAAATGTCAAACTTACCTGCCTCATCTCCGACCTTCTTCTCTGCCACTATTGCTTCTCTGTCTCCACGTGGCAGCCCCTCCCCTCCTCCAAGGACAGATCAAAGGGAAGTTCAAGTTCCCAGCACTTTGGGAGTGTCTTCCTTGTTTGCAACTCTACGACAAAAATTACTCTGTTCCCATGTCCCCCGACAACTCCCACCTGGGGAGGATGTTTAAGCTGAAAGCCGGACTTGAGTCTCAGAGGCATTGAGGAGCAGCAGAGCCATTGTCCTTGGAGGGATGACCACCTTCAGTTTCATACACATGGTTGTAGCATGTTCTGGGAGTGGAAGAGAGAGGCTGCACAGAGCAGAGAGTTGGAAGGCAATTCAAACACCAAATTCCATACTGATGCATGTGAGTGTGGACTGTCAATAAAGGGTACATGACTTTAATTTTGCAACTCACACAAATTGATATGCATTGAGAAGCATGCATGTGTTCTTTATTGACTGGGATTTTCTTATTCATTTATTTGTTTATATTTTTCTCCCCTTCCACCCACTTAAAATGTCATCTCTAAGAGAGAAGGCCTTGTCTATTTTCTTCGCTGGTACAGCCACAGTGCCTGGCATGTAGTAAGTACGTAGTAAGTTCTTGCTGAATGAATAGATGCAGAGAAAAGACTAGATGGAAATAAACCAAGAAATAATAGTGATTACTCTGGGAAGAGAGATTATGGGGTGGTTACTATTATTCTTTATACATTCTATCTTTTCCAATTTTCTAAAAAATAATATTTTTCTAAATAAATAAATGGGATTATCTCAGATTAAAAAGCTTCCTCATGGGAAAAGAAACCATCAACAAAACGAAAAGATAGCCCATCAACTGGGAGAAAATATTTGCAAATCATTTATCTGACAACATGTTAATTTCCACAATATATAAAGAATTTATACAACTCAACAACAGAAAAAAGAATGACCCAATCAAAAAAATGAGCAGAGGATATGAACAGATATTTTTCCAAAGAAGATATACAGACAGCTAATGGGCACATGAAAAAATGTTCAACGTCACTAATTATTAGGGAAATGCAAATCAAAACTACAATGAGATATCACCTCACACCCGTCAGAATGGCTATTATTAAAAAGACAAGAAATAACAAATGTTGGGGAGGATGTTGAAAAAAGAGAATCCTCATACACTGCTGGTGGGAATGCAAACTGGCATAGCCATTATGGAAAAGACTATGGAGATTCCTCAAAAAATTAAAAATAGAAATACCATATGATCCAGCTATTCCACTTCTGGGTATATATCCAAAGAACATGAAAACACTAATTCAAAAAGATAATATGCACCCCTATGTTCATTGCAGCATTATTCACAATCGCCAAGACATGGAAGCAACCTAAGTGTTCATCAACAGATGAATGGATAAAGAAGATGTGGTAAGAATGTACAGTGGAATGCTACTCATCCATAAAAGAGACGAAATCATGCCATTTGCAACAACATGGATGGACGTTGAGGGTACTATGCTAAGCGAAATAAGCCAGACAGAAAAAGACAAATACAATATGGTTTTACTCATATGTGGTAGAAGATAAAAAAACAAACAAACCAACACATAGATAAGGATAACAGATTAGTGGCTACCAGAGGGGAATGGGGTGGTGGGGGAAGGCAAAAGGGGTAAAGAGGCACATGTGTATGGTGCCAGATAAAAACTAGACTATTGGTGGTGAAAGTGATGCAGTCTATAAATAAACTAAAATATAATAATGTACACCTGAAATTACACAATGTGATAAACCAATATGACCTCAATAAAATAATTTTAAAAATTATCAAATGCTAACCTCCAGAATACCTGGAGAATTAAGATGCAAATTGCTATAAAAATATTTTTATAATTAGGAAAAAGTGGAATGAATAAAGGCTTGGGTAAAACCCAAGTTATCACCAACATTGACATTAGCTAGGAAGCAGTGAGTCAGTTCTTGCTAATAACACACACACTTGAATGAATGTTGTATTAATAGCAATGAGGATAAACATTCCTGTTTTTCACTTATTTATTCATTCAACAAACATTTATTGTGGGCTACCATGGATCAGACCTTGACCTAGGCAATGGAGAAATTGATAAAGGACGATTTTCAAGTTTTCAGAAAAGGTAAAGTTATGACTCGCATACAGATGTAAAGTGAAAACGTGTTAGAGAATTTTTTTAAGTCATTGATGAGTGAACTAGTAGTATATTACTATCAGTTCAAAGGAGAATGCAAAGACTAGACACACGTATAGGTCAGAAATATTGAAATGAATCTGCAAACAGGGGCAAAACTGGCCTCTTCCACAGTTGGGAATCTCCACTGTCAGAGTTTTTGCATGTCTACAGGCAGGAATTATTTTGCATTGCTATCAGTTATCCACAGCTAACAGAGTTGTCAAAGAAGGACAACAATGAAAGGCCAGCATTCAATAAGCTGGAAGAGTACACTCTAGACAATGGGTAATTTTCCATTGCAGCACAATTTTTCCCTACGCTACAAAGATGATTAAGATATAGTCTCTGACTTCTCATGTGGTATCTGGGAAGACTGTCCTAAATAAAGAGCTTGCTTTGCTCTGAACAGGAGGAGAATAAATCCTTATATTCCCCCTCTTTTGTTTACAAGGCCCCTGCGAAAGAAACTCCTGTGTGAGAATTGAGTATTGTCCAAAGCATTGAAAAAAAGCTATAATTTCTTTTCAAAGTGCATTTTAAACTTTTCTGCATTCACAATTTTATTACAAATACACCAATAAACCAATACAGACTCATTGTAAAAGTAAAATGAAAACCATAAAAAAAAATACGGAAAGAAAGAAAACAGAGTCTTCGACTGCCTCTCTTTTATCAATTCCATTTTCTCACCCATTGGAAATGCTACTAACAAAAAACAATAATGTCCACAAACCATGTGCTTTGTGTTGCTGAGGGAAAGATCAGTAGAGGGCACTTCATTCAGTGGGACCACCTTAATGAAATTCTTGAATATGTAAAGTAGGTCAGAGATTAGTTTGGAGTAAGAGGAAGGAGAGCTAGAATGCTCTGCATTGGAAAGTCACAAGAATGTTAGGGGTTCAAGGCTGGTAAAGGAAGGTGGGGGAGAGAATATGGGGAGGGGAAGGTGCAGAAAGTAAAATCTTCACCTAAAACAAAGCCAGTGAGAACTTCCCAGTGCCAGGAAAGGTTTGATGAACTCTGTAATTGTGGCACCTAATATTTTATCTCAAGTTATTGTCTATTCTGTTCCATGATATAATCTCCCGGTATGAGCAAAAAATCTTGCATTCAATAAATATCTGCTAGACAGGGCACCCTGTGTCAGTGGTACTTTGAATACCTTTGAAGACTGTGTCAGTATGGACGAGGGGAATAGATAAAAAGAGAGCAGTTGCAGGAGGTAAGGAGTAAGAGGTGAGAAATTCAACAGTCAGAGACTCAGAGCAAGAGATGACCAGGAGAGTGTAAGCCCCCCACTCCAGGTTCTGCCAAGAACCCCTGGAGATACAGGACAAAGATATCTGATTTCCTGCCTTCTCTTTGGTTGGAGCGCTCTACCTTTGAGATGAATATTAAAGGACAGCACCCTCTCAAAAAGCTGAGGAAACAAATGAGAGCATGGAGAGCTTCCCAGAGGAAGTGACATTTGAACTGAGTCTGGAAGGAAAAGTGGATCTCTCCACACAAAAGGGACTAATAGGAAGAGAAGAGAGAACCGTATGTACAAAAGCAGAGAGGCATAAAAGGCCAATGAATGTTTGGGAGAACCAAGAACTGGTTGGTATTATTAAAGCTCAGCCTATGTAGAAGTGGTGGGATATGATTTTGAATAGTGTAGGGGAGGAAGACATTTCCTCTACCCACTCTAGCTCCTTCTGGCCAGACAACAAATTAAATTGGCATGAGACAATCAAAGCTTTATAACATGTATACATGGGAGAGATTCAGGAAAACTGAGCAACTCACCAAAATGGTGGAAGCTCTCCTCTTAAATACCATCCTCAGCTGAAGACAAAGGAGGATGTTGGGAGTGGGAGGAGTCAGTTATGGGAGGTTCCCAGAAAAGAACAGTAAACAAGAGTAAGGATATTAAGCAGATTTAAGTCCTTGCCTTCTGCATTGATAAGAGTTTCTAGAGATAAGGTCATCCCCCCTTCTTCCTGGTATAGAGAAGGAGACACCTTTAGAAATGGAGATTTCCTTTACAAATGCAGATGTCTCTTACAAAGGGTAAGTAAATTCTACTTTTCAGAGTTTCTCTCATGTCTGCAGTTTTTAAAAGTAACCAGCCCAAAATAATCCTCCTGCCAAAGAGACATATCTTGGGGTGACCAATTCCAGTCCCCCACAATAGCAACCAGACCTCTCTGGCCAATATTGGTATTAATCTTAAAAGATATATCCAGTACAGAGAAAGAAAGCATTGTGGTGGGAAACTGGTGATTGGACAAGGATTGAAGACCCATAATCTAATATTCAATCACTAACTTAAGCAATCAGCTTTCCTTCATCCAGGAAGTAGAAACAATGAAAACTTACAAGGCTGTGTTTATCCCCTCAGAACACTGTGCGAATACAAGATCTTGGGATCAGGGAAGACTTTCACCTTCTCTGAGCAAGGATGTAGGACGAGTTTGTGAAAGGGAAGTATTTTGCTAAACACGCTCAGAACAAGTAAATGGGCTGAGTTTAATTTCCAGTGTTGGAACTGAATCAAGGCAAAATGAACAAAAAATACCTTTGAAAAAATCTCCAAACATACTATCTGGCGTGTAAACAAACAAGACACAATTTTAACAAATTCAGTCCAGTGGTTTTTTCCTTGTCCTTTGCCGGCATAATGGTGTGGAACATACAACTCTGAACCTCTAGCTCAATCCTTTCCACTTCTTTGGTTGTTTTTGTTGCTGTTGTTTCGACCTGCTCCTCTCTGATCCTTGTCTCAATCTCTGTTATCATGCAAAAGAGAGAGAATGAAAGACAACACCTGGTATTTTTACCGGGTGTGTTGCAAAGTAGGACAATCCTCTTTTAATCCATGCATCCTAAAGATACTTTCAAATGTTTTTACTTCCACCAGGTCATGTGAGGGTATTAAATTTTAAGTGTGGGCACTAGAGGCATGAGTTTAACAGAAACAGTCTTACAGAAGGCGAAGAGGACAGACATGGGGCCACTCTGATAAACAGGCACTTTTTTCATCTCTCTCTCCCTTCGTGTGAGATGCTCAGGGCCCAGGAGCCAGGATTGGCCCTACACACTTCTCTAAGCCCCCAAGCTCCCTGAAACCACATCAGTTCAACCCCCAGGATTCATTCATCTGCCTTGAAAGAATTTGGGGCTTCAGATGAGGTCGTTCAGATGATCTTTAGATGCTGACGTCCTACTTCCTCAGTGGGAACATCAAAGTCCTCAACAAGTGGCTTTCAGCAGTATGCCAAGTGGTTCTCTGGACATAGAGGCGGGAGTTAGACTTATTAGCAAGTCTCATGATTTATCTGGCACCATGTCTCAACTTTTTGTAGGTAAGACTTAATCTGTATGGGACAATGTCTATTACAGCATCAGCATCATTAAATGCTAATTAAGCAATTACGATGAGCTAAGTATTAAGAGAGATTCCCCATAGTAAAAACACAACTGATCCCCTAAAGGAACATATAGGATGGAAAACACATACATAAGAAAATAAATAGTAGCATGCATCGATTTTCTCTGTGTGGTGTGGACAGCAATGCATCTGAAGGTGGTGTTTATTAGCCTGACAAGTTCAGGACATAGACTGCACCATTTTGTTCACCAATATATCCCAGGAAACTGCATAGAACATGCACACAGTAGGGGGCTCAAAGATGTTTATTGAACAGGACAATAAAGGTAGAGATCTGGAGCAATGAGCAAGGAAGGCTTATAGGAGACATAGACATACAATTTGTAATAGAGAGAATGTGCAGATGAATGAACATAGATTCTGAAGCCAGGCTGCCTGGATTCGAATCCTGACCACACCACTTACAAGCTAGGGGACTTTGGTCAAATTATTTAACCTCTCTGTGTCTTAGTTTCTTTATCTGTAAAATGGGGACAATTATGGTACCTACATCATAGCATGGTGGGAAAGACTGGATACAAAGCACTTACAAAATGACTAGAATATAATAAGTCTTATATATGGATAAGTCGTAATAGTGATGATGATAATGGTGATGATTATGAACATGCTGAAAAGATCGAGATTCATGTTGAATGAGCCAAAGCACAAGAGTGTTCAGGGAATGGAAACACCAGCCTGGTGGTGGGCACGTGGGAGGGAAAGAGAGAAAAGAAACTACATAAAAGAATATGAGGACCAGGCTAGAGATTGCCCCAAATGCTGTCAGGACTTCACGGTGCAGGCACCTGAAAGTTTTATGACGGAGCACTCATTGAGGGGTGTTTCAGAAGATGCAGAAATAAATTGCATTGCTTTTAATTGTAAAAATATCAACAGCAAAATGGCCTAATAAACTTTAGTATAGTTATACTATAGAATACTATGCAGCAGTTAAAAAGAATGAAGTCAATCTATGTTAAGAATTTAGAAGGATCTCCAAGTCCCATTGTTGAGTGAAAAAAAGCATATTTCCAAACAATAATAAATTATGATACTACTAACACACACATATTTCTACGTATTTTCTATTGGCGCATATGTTTGCAAATACAAAGACTGATGTCTGGAAGTTCACATACCAAATGGATGCATATGAGGAGTCTGGAAAGAGAAACACAATTTGGGGGATAAGAAGGTTGTCAAAAGGATTTCACTCACATCCTCCGTGTCTTTAAATAAGAAGAATGTACTCACAAATTATTTATGTAAATAAAAAGTAATAATTTTTAAAGACACGTTTGCAAGGAGAAGAGAAGAGAAGCTGGAAGCTTTTTTGGAAGGCATTGCCGTGTCTGGGTTTGAGGAGATAGATAGTTGCGATGGGAATGACAAGGAAAATTACACAGTACGAATCAAGAGAATACAGCAGAGAGGCAGAAAAAGGGTGAGTGGCTCTCTGAGAGAGAAGCCACAGACTTGGAACAGAGAGAGAGAGACAGACAGAGAGAGATAGAGAGAGACAGAGAAAGCAAGTCCACTCATACATACTGACACCCACGCTCTAAGAACAGCTGTCATCCAAAACTCCACTGCTTTCATATGGGCTGCTTTCTCTAGCATAATAACAACCAAATTAGATCGATTAATTTTGTCAATTAATTAATTACTTGGCCCACAGCTGTTTTAACAGCTTTATAGAACAACCAAAAAGAAAACCCCAAACAGTTGATTTGATATTGAGTAGTGATAGCTTCAGTCTTGTTTAACAAGATAGAGACCCGTTGAGACGAGAGGGCGTTATTATTTTATCAGCGCATTGAGTCTGATGCACTACATGGTTCACTACTGATCTGGGGAGGTTAGTTTTATGCTGTAAAGAGTGAGTAGTCCAAGCCCTGGGCGAATTAGATTTAAGCGTTTCTGATCAGGACGGAGCCAAAATGCGTATTGCACTTACATCAAAGCAAAATAGCGGTTATAATATCCTGACGCTTTCAGGGCCCACTTCTAGTCCCTTTTCCTTCTGACCGTAGATCCATAAAAAATACAGTTATTGAATCAAGTTTAATATTACTCTCGTTGGAAGTAGTCTATTGGCAATACCACACATGGTTCCTTCTGCTTCAGCTAATATAAGATGCAAGAGCATTAACCTAGTGAAGCACAAGTTCTTAATCTTGGGCAAAGGAAGGTGGTAGTCCAGGGATGGGCTTCAAGGGGTCTGAGAACATTCTGAAATGTTCTGCAAAACACTCTGGAATTTTGCCTCGTGAACCTTTTGGGGAATGAGAGCCATGGTTTAAATAAGTTCTTTAAAAAATAAATAATGCTTAGGAAGAGCTACAGTATTTTTTTTTGCAAAATATGTCATTCTAGCTAACTGAGTCACTCTAAGTGGACAGGGGATTACCGATTTAGATAATATTAAATTGAAGTTATGCATAGTACATCAATCTTTTAAGGGAATTATGACATGTGAACCAATATTTTTTTTTTCAAATCAGAGTCAGTGATGCGCCCAACAATACTCAGAAACAATAGCTGAGAAGAAAAGTTTCAAGGAGGAAAAGGCTTCATCTAGTTGAGAAAATCCTGGGACACTTTTGGAAGCAGAAAGCACTTGAACTGTCCATTGAAGAACAGGTGAGAATTTGCAGACAAAAGATGGGAGAGCAAATTCTAAGTTAAAATAAATGTTGACCAATGTCATGGACACAGGAAAAGGCAAGGCGTCTTCAACAGCTGCAACTTTCAGGGCAAAAGTAGGAGGTAAAACAAGAAATGTAGCCTTGGACCTGAAGAAGAAGGCTGAGCCCTATTCAATAGGAAACATACGAAGTGGGGAGCTATTGAATGTGTCTGATCCAGGCGATAACATGAAAAAGTAGATCCATCTAGAGTGAAGATAGAAGGACTGGAGGAGGGAGGGCCATTATCTGTAGGTAGCCAGGGTGAAGAGGATTAGCCACAAAGACCACCTAGGGTTGTGAAGTAGCTTGTCATTGCCAAGGGCAATTACTAAGAGGTCAAAATTTCTGTCCAAAATTATTGCCTTTTTCAAATGCTTAGTTGGCGTGTACGTACAAAGACACAAACCCTTAGCACCTGCTCTCTAAGTCCTAGGATGATGTGCCTGCAATAATTCTTCTAGTAAATTGGCCTTTGTAGGAGGGAAATAATCGTGGTTCTCATTTCATAAAGATACTGCCAGGTATAAAAGTCCCTCATTATTTAAGAATCACGGTGAGTAAAATGGGTAGGTATGTAAGTAAGTAGATAGTGTATAGATGATAGATAAATAAAGAGCTTTCCACCAATGTCATAGATTGACAATAGACAGATGATAGATGGATGGATGGATGGATAGATAGATAGATAGACAGGTAGATAGGAGCTTATCACCAATGTCACAAATAAGAAGATAAAAGAACACTTCCTGTTGGCTGAATAATGTTGCCCTCCAAAAATTCCCATGTGCTAATCCCCAGAACAATGAATATGTTAGAAGTAACACATGGCAAGAGGGACTTTGCAGATGGGATTAAGTTAAGAACACCGAGATGGGGAAATTATCCTAGATTATCTGGCTGAGCCCAGTATAACCACAATGGTCCTTATAAGAGGGAGGCAGGAGGTCAGAGTCAGAGAAAGAGATGTGATGATGGAATTAGAGGTTGGAGTGAGGTACTTTGAAGATGGAAGAAGTGGCCACAAGCCAAGGAGCGCAGGAGGCCTCTAGATGCTGAAAAAGACAAGGAAACAGATCCTCCTCTAAAACCTCTGAAAGGAATGTAGCCCAGCCAACACTTTGATTTTAGGACCTCTGATTCCGGAACTACGAGGTAATAAATTTATGTTGTTCTGAGCCAGTAGTTTGTGTAATTTATTGCAGCAACAATAGAAAACTAATACAACACTATAATTGGAGGCACTAAGAACTCTCAAATTCTGCCCAAAGGAAACAAGAAAGCCACGGGAATAGCCCCCCATTTCCACAGGGGCTCCTGCTGCAGGCCCCCTAGAGGCACCTGAATGATGTGAGCTGCAGCCAACGAAGCCCTCATTCTGCTCTCCAGAGCAACCACCGGCATTTCAAAACTGTGACATCAACATCTGGTGGAATCCTTCAACTGGCTGGAGACTCCTCATATTTCATATTTTTATTCCATTATGATCAGAAGAATGAAAATATGACCTGGCCCGGAGGTAAGTGATCCAATATGGCAGACCCAAGGCAAAGAGGAGAATGACTTGCACCATTGAGTCAAGCCTGAGGTCGCGTAGGGAAGGAAGATCTGATAGAAGGCCCTGCAGCGCAAGTGGAACAATGTCTTGGCCTGGATCTCCTGAGAGTGGTAACAGTGACAAGGGCCTGCATGCAGGTTGTTTATTTGGGAAGTGATTGTAGGAGCTGGACTGAGGGTCCGGGGAAGAGGAATAAGAGGAAAGGGAAAGCAGTGCAAAAAGGCACTATGAGGTCGCCCCTACTGAGGGTGCTCACTTTGCAGAGGCTAATGAAATGCGGCCAGAACCCTCTGTCTGGAGGCATTCACCTGCCCAGCCCGTTGTTCATAATGGTCCCGTGGGCATTAAACACACACACACACACACCCACACACACATACACACACACATTCACACACTCCTGGGTCCCAGCTAAATGCCAGTGAGTTCCTGCAGGCCACTGCAGTTACCACCATGGTGTCAGAGAAGCCCTGAGGGTCCGAGGTAAGGGCTGGCCAGTCGGAGACTGTTGACACCTGCTCTCAAATAGTTGCCACAGGAGCATTTGGGATAAGAGGTGGGGCTGACAGGGTTTGCAGTGGTCTACAAGAGGAATCCAATACATGGACAAAACCCGAATGATAGAATGCAAAGGAGGATCCATTTGGAAGCAACAAAAAAGAAAGAAAAAAAAAAGGCAAACCAGCCCGTCATGTGTGGTCACTACCATGTGTTATCCATGGTGACCGGAGCTCCTGGTCATCAGTTTCCGAATCCTCAGTGCCTGGCACAAGGCCGGAAGCCACATAGTAGGTCCTCAGCAAAAGTTTGTAACATTGAATTGAATTATTTTCCACTGCCGTCTCCCGCGTATTAGTTTCCAAGGGCTTCTGTAATAAATTAGCTCAAAGTTCGTGGCTGAAAACAACGGAAATTGATTTTCTCCCAGTTCTGAAGGCCAGAGTCAGAAATCAACTTCCCTGGGCCAAAATCAAGGGGTTGGCAGGGCCATGTGCCCTCCGGCGTCTCTACGGGTGAGTTCTTCTTTGTCTCTTCTAGTGTCTGGTGGCTCCTGGCTTGTGGTAGCATCATTCCAATCTCTGCCTGTGTCTTCACATGGCCTTCTCCCCTGCCTGTCTGTGTGTCTCTATGCATCCTCTCCTTATAAGGACATAAGCCATTGGATTTAGGCCCACCCCAAATCCAGGACCATTTCTTCTCAAGATCCTTAGCCAATTGCATCTTTAAAGACCTTATTTCCAAGTAAGGTCACATTCTGAGGTTCCAGGTAGACATGAACTTTGGGAAGATGCTTTTCAACCCACTCCGCTCTCATGATCCTTGAAGTGACAGGAATCCGGGGTCAGTTGTGGGTGAGCCTCAAAAGGAAGGTTGGGATCAGGGAAACTCAAGGAATGATCCAGGAAGAGGTATCTAACCTGGGTGAGAGGCAGAAGACGGAAAACAAGCAAGAGGAGTGTTTCAAGAAGCACTACAGAGGGCTGGCCCCGTGGCCAAGTGGTTAAGTTCACGTGCTCCGCTGCAGGCGGCCCAGTGTTTCGTTGGTTCGAATCCTGGGCGCGGACATGGCACTGCTCATCAAACCACGCTGAGGCAGCGTCCCACATGCCACAACTAGAAGGACCCACAACGAAGAAAATACAACTATGTACCAGGGGGCTTTGGGGAGAAAAAGGAAAACAATTAAAATCTTTAAAAAAAAAAAAGAAGCACTACAGAGAAGGGAAACCCAAGATGACCCTGAGCTGCTAAGCCTGAGTGAGCAAGGAAGCGAAGAAGGGAACACGTGCCAAGGAACAACTAGGCGCACCTTCTAGGTTCTCTGATTCTACAGGAACTACTTTACAGCGTTGTAAGTTGTAGATAACTGTTAGCAATAAAAATAATTCTAGTTTATAGACTTGCAAATGAATTACACCCAGTAGGGGGATAGCTCCTCCACCCCACCTCCACTCCATGAGAAAGTCAATTTTGTATCCATTGCACATGCATTTCAACCTCCCTCTACTCCTTAGAAATTTACGCTTCTTTGAACTGTTACCGCTAAATAAAATCTACAACATATGTGTATTAGTTTGCCAAGGCTGCTGTAACAAATTCCCACAAACTGGGTGGCTTAAGACAATACCAATTTATTGTCTTACAGTTCTAGAGGATAGAGGTCTTAAATCAAGGTGTCCTCAGGGTCGTGCGCCCTCTGAAGGCTCTGGGAGAGGATCCTTTCTGGCTTTTTCCCAGCTTCTTTTGGTTGCTGGCAATCCTTGGTTTGCAGACACATCACTGGATTGTCTGCCTCCATCTTCACACAGCATTCTCCTTGTGTGTCTGCCTCCAAACTTTCCACTTTTTATAAGGCACCAGTCTTGGATTTAGAGCCCACTCCAATCCAGTATGACCTCATCTTAATTCAACTACATCTGCAAAGACCCCACTACCAACTAAGGCCATACTCACAGGTTGTGGGTAGACATGAATTTTTGGGGGGATACTCTTCTACTTAGTACACACACGTTTATTTTATATCAGTATGAAAGTCAAGATTTTACATTTTTTAGAAAGTTAACCTATAACAGTGGTGATGCCATTAAAAGTAAAGTCAGCAGGAAGTGATGGATTCGGATGGAAGAGGCAAAAGAGAAGGTATTTGGAGTTGAATATGTTGAATTGGCCTAAAAGTGGGGCTGGAGGTCAGAGGAGAAGGAAGGACTAGACGGAGAGGAGGAGCAGGACCCTTAATGGCAGAAGCTCTGTTCCATCTGACACGCTCATTTTACAGATGAGAAAACCGAGGCCCAGAAAAAGGTTACTCTCCCAAGGACACAGAGTGGGTAGTTGGCAGAAGCAAAATGAAACCCAGGTTTTTTGACTTTCAGCCCAGGATCTGCACTCTGGTTAGAAAGGTTTTCAATAGTGTCAGCATTTGAATGGAGAGCTTCAGACCATTCATTTTCCCTCGACAGCTTTTTACATATCACCTCGGTCACATTCCTATGTATGCACACACACACACATACATACAAGAAAAATTTCCACCCGCTTAGTGACACAAAGCCGAATTGTGAAATCTCTTATTAGAAAAGCTGAATCTGAATCAAAATTCAACCACAGATAATTAGCTTACATGCCTCCGTGATTACACCATTGTGTCATCTTTTGGCCGCAAGGAAATGTCGAAACTGTAGACAACTCTATTGCTATTAGTACAATGGAACAGATTTTGAGACAGTGATTTCAGTGTTCGATAATGGCACAGGCACAGAGGATCTCTGAATTCTTAGAATTCACAAAAGCAAGAGAAATTTTGAAAATGGAAAGCATCACAGTCCCAAACTTGATTTTTTTTTTTTTAAATTATGGTACTGACACTAGAGACCTGGAAATATTATAATCAAGCATCATTTTCTTGTCTAATGCTACAATGATATTCCAGCTCCCCAAAGTTTGTAATCACTAAGTCACAAAATGTAGCATCTTCCCGAGTTTCTTTTACTCCATACCCCCGTATTAGTTACATAGGGATATTTCTTTTCCAGCAAAAGAGACTTGAGAAAATTGAATCCTTTTGTTCATAAACTTCCTCAAAACGTTAGTGCTTCAGAGAGCTCTCTCTCTCATTCTGCAGGAAATTCAAATTTGTACCAGGATGATGTTTTCGCTCAATGTCGCTGAACACTTTGGAGACACGAATACAAATAATATCCAAGTAATGTTTTATATTTTCCTTATTGCTATAGCATCATCTTATCCGATTCTCACAATCACTCACTAAGGTATTTTATTATTGTCCCCATTTCAGAAAGGAGAAAGCTGAAGATCAGAGAAACTTAATTGACTTTTCTAATCAATACCTCTTTGTGAATGTGGTTAAGCTGGAACCTCAACGCCAAGCCACCTCCTTGCCCCAGGTTGCCATCTGTCACCTTAAATCAGACCAAAAACATGTGCTGCAATGAGCATACACTTCTCTAGAAAGGAAAGGGGAGTCATTTTTAAAACATATTAATGAAATGATACATTTGGAGTTGTTTGAGTAACAAAAAAGATGTATCCAGAAAAAGATAATGTCACAATGATACATAGTACATTCTCAAACGAAACTGGGAGTAAATCCTATAACCATCGTAGTCAAAATCTATTGATCACTTTCATTAGAATGAGTATAAAAAATCATTAATGTCTCGAATGCCAAATCTGCAAAGAACATGAATATTATGTGGATCAGAGGTTCTCAACTGGGGGTGTTGGTTGACAACTGTGGGGAGGATGCTGCTGGTATCTAGTGGGTAAAGGCCAGGGATGCTGTTAAATGTCCTACAATGTACAGATGCGAACCCCACAAAAGGAATGATTTGGCCCAAAATGTCAATAGTGCCAAAGTTAAGCAACCCTGATCTAGGTCAGAGCTCCACAAAGGTTTTCTGGAAAGGATCAGATAATAAACATTCTAGGCTTTGCCCGTTTACAGCAACAACAACCATAGATAATACATAAGTGAATGGACATGGCTGTGTTCTAATATGACTTTATTTACAAAACAAGCAACTTCCCAGATTTGGCCCCTTGGCTGTAGTTTTCCCACCTTCATCTCAATTAACGGATTTCTAATTTTCTCTTCTAGAAAGAGTGAAGTGTCTCATTCAAATGAAATGTTACGTGGAATCCAAGATGTGAAAGAGATCAGGGGGTGCTTCTTCGATTGAGTCAAGGGTGCATTCAGTTCTCAAAGACACTGCAGTGGTAGTCTGGTCAAGCCTACTTAGGGCAATTTGGAACTCTCTTACCCAAATGCCCTTTTCAGAATGAGTAAGTCAACCTCTGCTCAGAACCCTTCAGTAATGTCCTCCTGCTCCTAGGATAAAGTCTTCCCAGCCTATAGGACCTCACATGGCAATGTAGCTCAATGGCTCTAGATCCTGATTGAGAAGGTTCCAGATCTGACTACAGCACTGACAGGCTGTGTGACTATCGGCAAATTACTTCACCTCTCTGAGCCTCAGTTCCTTCATTCACACACAAATAATTATTATCAAAACCTACCTCACATGTTCATGATAGAGCGTGGGCTGCCAGACAAGCAGCTCAATATTACCAATTAGTAAGGATCAGCTGGGAGACGAGCCTGGGCAGGTGAACAGGGCCCACGTGCAAGGAAGTTTCCAGGCCAAGCTAAGACAAGTGGGTTGACTCTGTAGCTCCCCTTTACACTATTCAAGAAGGAGAAAAATTCCCCCTCAAGCAGACTTTAAGCCAATCCAGCACGTAAATAAACAAAAGCTGCTTTCATCCTCCTTTTTTATGCTTACAGCTCCCACAATTTTCCTTCACGTTGACTCTACTTCTCTTTTACTGTGTCCCCCATTCAGCAGGTAAGTGCCTTTTTTTATATACTTTATTGGATTTTCCTTTCAAGCTGCAAAATGCATGGTTGTGGCAACAAGTCGAAAACAGAGATTTACAAAGAAAAAGGCAACAGTTTCTCCCTCCTTGCTCAATCTCTGTCACCTTTCTGTCACAGAAACAAGGCTAAGTTTGGTGTGTGTATTTCCGCATTTGTCTCTATGTTCATACAACCATCTGTAAATAATATAGTCACATATTAAAATATTTTCTACTTTTTCAAAAAATTGGATCCTACTCTTTTCATTATAGCATAACACTTGCTCAGGTTGATACATAGAGATGCAATTAATTCCTATAAAAGCTGGATAATATTCTACAGAATGAGCAAACCTTTCTGTTAATTCAACCATCTCTATCAGTGGACAAAATTTTACCTGCTTCTGCCTTTTTTAGTCATCTCAATAATACTGAAATAAACATGCTAACACATTTATCTTTGTGTATTACTGTCATGGATCACTTAACAATGGGGATATTCTGAGAAATGCATTGTTAGATGGTTTTGTCATGGTGCGAACATCACAGAGGGTACTCACACAAACCTAGATGGCAGAGCATACTACACCCCTAGCATCTATGGTACTAATCCTATGGGACCATTGTTGTATGTATGGTCCATCATTGACTGAAATGTCATGTGGCACACGACTGTTGCACATTTATTTCTATAGGATAGATTCTTCAAAGTTGGATTTGTGGGGGAAGGGATATGCACGTCTCATTTTAACAGGCACTGCCAGATTAATTTCTTAAAACATTATAGCACTATATTTGCATTGCAGCATTTGTACCTATTTCCCAAAAGAGGAGTCAACCAGAAGACACCATTTTTCATCCATCAGATTGACAAGTGCCGGCCAGCGTGAGAGGGAGAGGGTTAATGTGTTTGAGGGTCTTGGGAGAAATGGTGAGCTATCTGAATGGTGGAGCTTCCTTGGATCTTTCTTGTGGCCTGGATGCTTCAGACCTGGACTAGAGAACCTACGTAGAAGCAAGTCATCTGGCTACTCAGGAAAGCCACTTTGTGTGCGTGAGGAGTCACAGAGAAAGTGGTCCTGAGACTGTTTTAAGTCAATGTCGTTCCTTGCTCCCTGCCCTTCTCCCATTCCCTGAATAAGCCATAAACTCTCCGATCTCCAGATCTTTGCTGGAGCATTCTCCTCCTCCTACAGTGTCATCCGTCTCCCAACCAGTAGGCTTGTGACCTTACTCTTGGTTCAAGATGAAGCTCAGCTTCCACCTTTTCCAAGAAATCTCCCACATGTCTCCATTGCAATTAGGCTCCTCCTCTACCATCTGTTGAACAACAAGAATGATGACTACTGTCATCATTTATGATGTGCCTGGCATCATGCTGTGCACTTTATAAGTATTATCTTATTTACTCTTCAATAATCTTATTAGGTAGGTCACGGTATTATCTACATTTTTTAAAAATCCGTGGGAATTCATTTTACTTATTTTATATTTTTCTGAGAAAGATTCACCCTGAGCTAACATCTGTTGCCAATCTTCCTCTTTTGTGTTTCTCCCACCCCAAAGCCCCAGGACATACTTGTATATTCTAGTTGCAAATCCTTCGAGTTCTTCTATGTGAGTTGCTTCCACAGCACAGCTGCTGATAGACGAATGGTATGATTCCCCACCCAGGAACCGAACCCAGGCCACCGAAGCAGAGTGCACCAAACTTTAAGCACTAGGCCATCAGGGCTGGCTCTATTATCTACATTTTGAAGGTGAGGAAACTAAGGCTCAGAAAGGGGTGGTCACTATCCCAAGGACACACAGCCGGTAAGTGCTGGCACTAAGCTTTATACTCAAGTCTCTGATTTCAAGGCCAGACTCCAGTCATCATCCAATGCCGCATCATAATAGAAGAATTTTATTGAGCAAGCTTCTACTTTAATGGCAAACTGGTTGGGTCATTGCTTTGTAAACACTGCCTGCCACAGATGAATTTGTTTTCTACATCTTCTAAGCGGTCTTGCTCCCCAATGAATCTTATGAATGGAGCACAGTTGTCAGCATCTACAGGAAATGGCATGTAGTGTGATGTTACCAGAATTCAAGCTTTCTGCTGCTAATTTTTCACGGGGTTGCAAGCTTTAATTTAACTGTCAGACCCTGGGTCTTTTGCCAGTGCTAATGGAGGACTGTGGCAGTGACGGTAATTATTTCTAGACATTGGTACCTCCTTCGTTTACCTTCTGGTTGCAAATACTCAGCAGCTTCAAGCTAATTTCCTCTCTTATTTTCCTCATTAGTTTGCAAACTCCCACTGCCAACAAAACAACCCATCTGATAGAAAATGTCAACAGGGAGTGTTCAAAATATTAAAACTGTCAAATAAAAATTGTGTTTTTACAAGGCAGTCTAAATATGTCACACATGTGGAAACTACTTTCCTAACACAGATTGTATAGGTCAAAAAGTTGTTGGGATATTTTTTTTTAACCCACAAAAACAAACCCCACCATGACAGGTTCTCCTAGGTATTGTTCTGATGTCTTGAAAATCAGCTTCCAATCGACTCTGGACAAATTCCATAAAAAGCCTGGTGTCAAATGATCTTGCTTCAAATGAAGACCACAGGTTTTCTGCTCACGGTGAAATTAATGGGAGAATTACCAAAAAAAAGATACTAGGATTTGGCTTGCTGTTTCTCTTTCATTCTCACCACCACTAAACAATGCAGACAGAAGATGGGGCCTGTTAACCAATGATTATTATCAGGGGTGCTATTCTCTCACAAATCTCGGAGGCTGAATACCCTGATTCAAATTGCTAGGTAGCAACTAAAGTTGTGGATGGGAATAAAAGCACCAAAGATAATTGAAAAGCGGAGAAGAAAGGTGTTTGACCTCGAGTGGGGATGAGTTGCAAAAAGAGACAAAGACTGAACCACAAATGAGTAGTTTTAAATGGGATTTCAAGGGGGAGAAAAAATCATCCCAAATGGAACACTTTGCCAAATAAACACTAGTGTGTTTACAATGCTGATTTAGAGAAAAGGTACCATGTAGAGGAGTCCTCATCTTCTACTTAGCCCAACTCCAAAGGGCTCAAGTCAAGAGGATGATGGGTATCTTATGTCAATGGGTGTCTTATGGAATCCCACCCCCTCATGATAAAGGGAGAGAAGAGTTGGCATGAGATGAAAGAAGAAGCAGCAGAGTCATGCTGGGAAAACACTCGTGCACACACACAAGCATACAGAGACACACACAGACACACACATAAACGCAGATGCACACACAGATGAACGGACATACCATGTGCATTGTTTTAGTGTGTGTGCAACAGAGACAGTGAAAAAGAGAGTCAAAGAAAGATAGAAAGGCAGGTAAAGACAGAGGCAGAAATAAAGACAGAGATAGACAGACAGAGGCCAGAGACAGACAGAGGAGAGAGAAACAATAGTCATGAAAGACAATTGCATATCTGCATAACCAGGGCGTCGCTATTATTTTGCATATTTTCTAAGTTTGAGTATAGCTTAGCAGCGAGAAATGAAGAAATCAAGAGGTCATGTGAGATCATGAAGCTTGCAGAGAAATGAGCCAGAGAAGCTTTCAAATTGCCCAAGACAGTTCCTAGACAGGAGGTTAGAATTCCTTGTCACTCCTTTAATCCATTCCATTAATGGGCATTTGGGTTGCTTCCATGTCTTGGCTAATGAGGTTGAAACGCCTTTGCTTTTTATAGTTTCCAGGGTGCTACGGTCTGAATGTTTGTGTCCCCACCAAAATTCATATGTTGTCATCCTAACCCCCAAGGTGATGGTATTAGGAGGTGGGGCCTTTGGGAGGTACTTAGGTCAAGAGGATGTAGCCCTCACAAATGTGGTTAGTGCTCTTGTAAAAGAGATCGTACAAAAATCCTTGAATGTAAGACCTGAGACCATAAAACTCTTGGAAGAAAGTATAGGTAGTACACTCTTTGACAATGGTCTCAGCAGTCTTTTTGAATACCACGTCTACCCAGGCAAGGGAAACAAAAGAAAAAATAAACAAATAGGACAACATCAGATAAAAAAGCTTCCACACAGAAAAGGAAGCTGTCAACAAAATGAAAAGGCAACCCACCAACTGGGAGAAAATACTTGCAAATCATATATCCAACAAAAGGTTAATTTCCAAAATATATAAAGAATTCATGCAACTCAACAACAAAAGTGAACAACCCGATCAAAAAAACGAGAAGAGGATATGAACAGACACTTTTCCAAAGAAGACATACAGATGGCCAACGGGCACATGAAAAGACGCTCAACACCCAAAATGCAAAGCAAAACTACACAATGAGATATCACCTCACACCCATGAGAATGTCTATAATTAACAAGACAAGAAATGACAAATGTTGAAGAGCACATGGAGAAAAGGGAACCCTCATATACTACTGGTGGGAACACAAACTGGTGCAGCCACTATGGAAAATAGCATGGAGACTTCTCATAAATTTTAAAATAGAAACACCATATGATCTAGCTACCCCACTACTGGGTATTTATCCAAAGAACATGAAATCAACAATACAAAGAGATCTATGCAATCCTATGTTCAGTGCAGCAGTATTCACAATAGCCAAGACCTGGAAGCAACCCAAATGCCCATTAACGGATTAAAGGATAAAAAGAGATGCAGTATTACAATGGAATACTACTCAGCCATAAAAAAGACAAAATTGTGCCATTTTGACAACACAGATGGACCTTGAGGGTATTATGCTAAGCAAAATAAGCCAGACAAAGACAAATACCATATGATTTCACTCATATGTGGAAGATAAACAAACACATAGATAAGGAGAATGGATTAGTGGTAACCAGAGTGGAAGAGAGTGGGGGGAGAGTGCAAGGGATATAGGGACACATACGCATGGTGACGGATAAAAGTTAGACTACCGGTGGTGAACACGATGCAGTCTATACGGAAACTGAAATATAATAATGTACACATGAAATTTACACGTTATAAGCCAATACAACCCCAATTTAAAAAAAAAAGTGCAACAGGCCAGCTTATGTCCAAATAACGCAAGTGTTTTCAGTTACACCTCCCAACTCCTTTGATAATCCCTTGAGGGCAGGGCTGTGGCTCACAGTTCTCTGTCATCTAACCCCCCAGTTTGGTTTGGGCAAATGGCAAATGCACAATAAAACCTAGTTGTTTAATTAAAAAAAGAGAGAGGTCCCTAGCTCCTTCCACCAGGAGAGGTCAGAGATGGCCATCTCTGAGCCAGGAAGAGGGCCCTCACCAGGATGCCACTATGTTGCTGCCTTGATCTCAGTCTTCCAGCCTCCAGAACTGTGAAAAATAAATTTCTGTCATTTATAAGCTACTTAGTCTGTGATATTTTGGTATAGCAGACTGAAAAGACTGAGACACAGAGCTTAAAGAGTTTGAACACCAACATTGTATTCTTTCACTTATGTTTTTAAATGAAAAATATATACATGTACTAATAGCCAACAGCTAGTGGGTGCTTATTATAAACAGGCATTTTTTAAAGTACTTAATATGCATTAACCCATTTAATCCTCATTACAAGGGGATGAGGTGGGTCCTACTATTATCATCTTCATTTGCACATGAGGAAACTGAGTCACAGAAGGATTAAATAACTTGCAGGAAGTTACACAGCTGGAAGCCATGGAGCCTTCAACTCTAAGACTCCTCGACTGACTCTGTGTTTCCTTACTTTATAACTAGGAACAGGGATAATTTTAAAAAATAAGAAAAGGATATAAAATCCTTTTAAAATTATAAAAAATCAGCCATATTCTTTTACTCACTCAAGGACTATTTATTGAATACCCACTTTGTACCAGGAATCTGTTCACTATCGTGACTAATACATGAAGCTCACTTTTGGGTGTGGGAAGAGAGGTTCAGAAACAGTCAATAAATAAATACCAAATCAACAATATAATCAGAGAGAGACAAGTACTATGAAAAATATAATAATTCAGAGCAAGGGGTAGAGAGAGAAGAGTTGATCTTTTTGCTAGGCATGTTAAGGACGGTGACATTTGAGAAGGTGACATTTGGACAGAGTCCCCAATGAAGTCAGAGAGTAAACCATGTAACTATTGGGGAGAGTGTCCAAGGCAGAGGGTAGAACAGGTGCAAGGGTCCTGGGGAAGATACATATATATTTGATGATCTGCAAGGAAACCAACACAGCTGGAGGACTGCGACAAGGTGGAAAGTGGTGAGAGAGGTTTGGAGAGGGGCCAAGAGCCAGGTGGTCATGGAGAGACCTGTAGACCACAGGAAGACCTTGGGTCATTTGCTCTTACCATATGGTCAGTAAAAGGGCATTGAAGGAAGGAAAGGAAGACTTTGCTCTACCATGCAATGAGTCTTGAGAGCCAGTTGCTCCTGGGAAGAAGAGTAGATAGTTTTGACATCAAAATGGTGTCCCAGAGGGAGAGTAGCAAGGAATCTAATTACTAAGGCATCTGAAAAGAAAAGTTATAAAGGAGGTCCTTAGGGTAGAGCCATGGAAAGGTGGGGCAGGGTGGGGTGGGGACAGCATTGAGATCCTAAGGACCTGAATTCATGGCCCACGTCATCCACTCCATGAAGTGCAGAGTGTGTGTGTGTGTTTGTGTGTGTATGTGAATACTTGATATGCTTCCTTAGTTAATTTAAAAATTTTTCAAACATAAAGAAAGGCATGGGTTTCCCCCATGTCCTCACTTCCCACTCGCTTCTCCACCTTAACCCCCTCCCCATCTCCCTCCATGGAAACTTCTCTTGCCAGTATTACTAATGACCTCCATGTTGTCAGACCCAGTGCCTGTATTTTGGTCTTTATTTTACTCAGTCTTTCAACAGCACTTGTCAAGGCCTGCTTGAAGCACTGGGCTCTCTTGGCTTCTAGAACATTCGGTTATCCTCCTATCTCCCTGACCATGCCTTTACCTCTATCTGTTGCTCTTCTTCCTCTACTTGACTCCAAAGGTCAGAGTTGCTCAGGATTCAGTCCTGGGCACCCTTCCAGTTCTTTCCTTTCCCTTCATTTTCCATGCTAGATTCCCAGTTCCTCCAAAAGATCTCAGGGTTCGGACTCAACCAGGCGATTTGACCATTATGTCTGCCTGTTTACTGGCTGGAATATGAGAGGAAACTGGGCGTCTGTGTCACCTAAGGGAGGAAGCAGTGTGTGGTCTTAGGCAGGTGCCAGTGGGGAGTGGGATGACCAGAATAACAAAGAATGTTTAACCGCTGTGTTGCTTATCATGGTGTGACCATAAAATTTTGAATATTTATTGATGGACTGTTTGCAACATGTTGCAATATGGGCAGCTGTGTTGAAAAATAAGAGAAATATTCCTGGCTTCAGGTTTCAAAGCATCCAGAATTATTAACGATTTCTCAGCTGGCCTGATTGCCACCAGCAAGAAAACATCAACAATTGTTTAATTCAAAAAATTGTTAATTAGGAGTAACCTCTAAGTAGAGGCAGCCTCTCTGGCCTTGGCTTTATATTATACTTTAAAATTCAAGGCAGTGGAAATGTAATAAACCCACGGTTTCGATATCATTCAAAACCAATAGTTTTTTCTTTAATTATTGCAGGTTGAAAGCTTCCTTCATTTATATGCATTATTTGAGAATTTTATCTGGAACACATGAATATCAAAGAAGACCTTTGAGCTTTTTCAAAACTCCTTCCTTTCCACTGTTCGAAACAATTACTAGTTCCTGTACAGGAAATTTTCTAGCTCTGTTTTGTTAACCAAGTTTAGAGGGATCTAGAGTCTGTTCACTTAAATGTTAAAGAAAGATAGATGTGAAGACAGATAGAGCGATGGATGGATGGATGGATAGATAGATGGATGGATGGAGAGAGACAGATAGACACAAACAACTGTGTCACAGCACAAGAGAAAACACAGTCAATCATTCAATCTCTGTAGCAATATATGTAGAATATATGGTTTTTATCACCACTTTATGCAAGCAGACTAAAGCTGAGGAACGTTGAGTAATTTGCTCCAGGTTACTCAGTTTGGAAATGGAGGGGCCATCGGTGATAATCATGATGATGATAATCATGATGATGATAATGATGACAACAACACAATAATAACTCTTTGAAAAAAAATTTCCTATGTGCTACGCACCATACTTGGAATTTTATATGTACTATGTCACATAGGCACCACAGTAAATCTTTAATTATCCCTATTTAAAGTGAGGAATCCCTATTAAAGGGGGTGACTCAGAGAAAATAAGTAGCATGGCCTAAGTCACAAAGTTATAAGTGCTGACATCATAATTAGAACCCAGGTCCATCTGATATTGGTGGCCAAGACCTTTCCATTGCACCATGGAAATCTCTACTGAAATTTTATTTAAAGTTTTATTTAATATTCGTGTCAAAAGCCCTCATCTTTGTCTCTGCAGACTTGAGAAGTCTGTTGGGATGTTTGGGAACCTATTTTTGTGTTGTTCTTTGTGTGGATCGCTTGTGGAAATCACAGATACAGAACATCAAAAAGGCTCAGCTCAGAAATATCTCCTGGGTATTATATTTTGAGATTTGAGTAAATAAGGGCCTCCTTTAAAATGTAAATACCACCTGAAAATGTTAAGCCTATTAGGAAGTTGCACCTTAGTTTTAATAGTTAGATAATCCAATTTATACTTGAGTAGCATACTGAATGGGTATTGTAACTATGGTAGAATGGATCATTTTCTTCTTTTCCTTTAGTCTGAGACATTGCAAAGAAGAGGAGGGAAGAAAATAGCTGGGTAGTTTTGGTTTTTTTAAATAAGTTTTCTATTTTAGCATAGTTTTGGATTAACAGGAGAATTATGAAGATAGTACACAGTACCAATATACCACACATCCAGGTCTCTCTATTATTAACATCTTACATTAATACGGCACATTTGTCATTGTCAATGAACCAATACTCATACATTTTTATTGACTAGAGCCCATCGTTTATTCAGATTTCTTTGATTTTTATCTACTGTCCTTTTTCTGTTCCAACATCCCATCGGGGATACCACATGACATTTAGTCATCATGTTCTTAAGCTCCTCTGGGCTGTGACAGTTTCTCAGACTTATCTTGTTTTAGATGACCTTGACAGTTTGAGGAGTGCTGGTGAAGAATTTTATAGAATGTCCCTCTATTCGTATTTCTCAGATGTTTTTCTCATGATTAGACTGGGGTTGTGGTTTACAGGAGGAAGACACACAGGTGAAGTGCCATAATTTCAAGGGTACATGCTTTCAAGGTGACTTTTATCACCACTGAGGTGAGCCTTGAATCACCTGGCTGAGTAGTATTCTCCAGATTTCTCCATGGTAAAGTCACTCTCATCTCCCTTTCCATACTGTCCTCTTGGAAGGAAGTCACTATATGGAGCCCACACTTCAAGGGAGAGGTCTGAGGCTCCCCCTCCTTGAAGAGGGGATATCAACATCAATTGCTTGGAATTCTTCTGCATGGGAAATGTGTCCGTTCTCCTTATCTCTTTCTTTCTTTATTTATATCAGTATTGACAGGTGGATCTTTATTTTATACTTTGGGTTATATTCCAATAATAGTACTTTAGTATTTTGTAACAAATTGTTCCAGCTTTGGCTATCAGGAGCTCTTTCAATGGACTTCTGTGTGCCTTTAACATATCCCTATCATTGTGAGATTTTTTTGAGCACTTCCCTACTTATCTGGGCTTATCTTGTGTATTTTTTGCCCCAGTCTTAGAATCTACCATTGTTCCAAGGAGCACTGGTACATTTTATTGGAGAATAGCATTTATTGGAAAATTGTGCTCCTAGGTCCTCTCAACTAACAGAAGGAAATAAACGTAGGTATGCTAACTGTGTATATACACATTTATCTATAAATATTTCTATATGTAACCATCTGCATCTAATATTAAATTAAACATGAATTCATACTAAAGCCTGGGCATATTTTTTAAAATACCAGTGCCAAAAGGCCAGCCCAGATCAACTGAATTAGAATCAGTTAAATTTGACTTCAGGCAGGTTGGGGGAAGATGTTTTGCCCAGGCCTAGGTAATTTTCGGAAAGCTCCCCAGGTGACTGAAAGATGCCACAGCCTTGAGAATCACTGATCGAAACAAAATAGCAGATGTAGAGGCAATGTGATTTTTTCTTTCTGGGAGACAACATATTAAAATTACTAACAGATGGAAGAATTAGAGTATTTTCCTAATACCTCGTACTTTTACATCCTCAGAGTTTTCCTAAACTTTTCTATTTGATTCAATATTCATTTATCAAACCCAGCCGAACCAACACTGATATTTTTATATCTGAGCAAAAATGGAGTTGTCCTAATCTTGGAAAGAACCAAAATGGGAGAAAAGACTCACATGTATGAAACCCACATACAAAGAACATGGGCATCATTTTATGCATAAAACCAAGGAGATTGGGAGACACCCAAGCACAAATAGACAGTGGAGCACCTTTGACATAAAAAACACTATTCCTGGCAACTATATTAAGACAGTGTCATAATAGCAACATTGACATTTAAAAATAGCATTAAATTGAGAATAAACTGTGTGGCAAAATTTTTTAAAAATCTCTGATTCCCGATACAGAGCTTCAAAATCCCCTGAAATTTCTTGAGTGATAAGCATGTCATTGTATGCTAATGAGATGACTTCTGGCAGGGCCCCCAGATAGCTTCAGGATGGGGGATGCCCACCAGAAAAACCAACCACACGGTTAGAGGGTTGGAAATCCCAGCTGCCTGACTTCTAGGGAGGAGAAGAGGCCTGGAGATAGATTCAATCACATAGCCAATGATTTAATCAATCGTGTCTGCGTAAGGAAACCTTGATAAAAACTCTGAACACCAAGGATGGAGGGAGCTTCCTGGTTGATGAACATGTCAATGGACCAGGAAGGAGGCACATTCCGAGTGCATAGGACAGAAGCTCCTGAACTAAGGGCCCTTCAAAACCTTGCCAGCCTATGTATCTCCTCCTCTGGCCGTTTATTCGTATCCCTTATATTAAAATGGTAATTGTAAATAAAGCACTTTCCTGAGTTCTGTGAATGGGTCTAGCAAAGGATTGAACATGAGGGAGTTGTTGGGAACCCCAAAACTGTAGTTGGCTGGGCAGAAGTGAAGGTAGCCTGGGAACCCAACTTAAAGCTGGTGTCTGAAGTGCGGTCAGTCGTATTGGGGCGCTTACTCTTTAATTTGTGGGATCTGACGTTAACTCTGGGTAGTTAGGGTCAGACTGAATTGAATTACAGGACCTCAAATTGGTGTCAGAGAATTGCCTGCAGAATGCAAACTGAAACAAACAAACCTAACAGTATGTCAGGTTGTTGGCATAATCACACGGAGAATTATTTTATGGGCACAAGATATTTTGACTTTCCATTCCAAGTGGCATATATCCTAAAAGCAAAAAGAACTTATCCTGTCTCCAGTAGTCTTAGCATTAACAATACTCTTGTTATTCTTATTTTAAAATTATACATATACACACAAAAATATAATATATTAAAAATATAATGTTAATGTCATTTTGTACCTAAAAAAACAATTAAGCAAAAAAACAAATAATTTTTATTTTAAAATTAAGAATATCAGTATAAATTCAGGATTTATTTTTTTCTTTCTAAAAAATTATTTACTTCCTAGCTCTGAACACTAAAAAGGCCAAGAGACACTGCCAGTCCATTAACAATTGCCACCCTCAGGCCCAAACTGTGGTCTCTACATACCGTTTCCTTTGAAAAGGAATTTGGGGAAATGGTTAACTCCAGGTATAAGACGGCAAATAAGCAAGAGGAACCTGGGGCAGCATTCTGTGTCTAAAAGTGAGGAAGCTATCAAAAACAAGTGTTGGTGTCAAAATGACACAAAAATTAATCTGAAGGGTCTTCCACTGGCCAAAGGGGGGACAACTTGAGCATTAAAAAAATGGCCACAGAAGATTGAAGCACATTAAATGTAGAAAAATTCATAAGTTCATAATTATATTAAACCTAAAAAGCAACTAGTCTCGCCTTTGCTAGTTGCTAGGGCACTAACTTATTATTCTAATTGATAATTAAAGAAAAAGAAGTCAAACATCTAGCCTACGTCTTATAAATAGACTATAGTTCGAAGTCAACAAATAGATTTATAAAAGAAAACTACAATTAATAAATACAAAAGAAATTATGTAACTTTAAAATCACTATTTTTCAACCAGTAAAAGTGGGGCAATCTGTGCCTTCAGATGTGGTGCAATATGATGCACACAGTATTTTCCAAGAGGTATTTTTTCCAGAAAAATTGAATATGAAAATAATAAAGCTTCTAACCCTAACTACAAGTTTATAGGAAATAGAGTAGAGGGAGATGTTAAACAGCCACAGATTACAATCAGCTAAATCCAGAATATGGGAAATTCTATAAATGACTCATTTTTTTCCACAATTAAATGGCATGACCAAAAAGAAGCAGAGATTAATTATCGAAGTTGTATTCTTAAATACAACTGTTATAGTTAAAATGTAAAGATTGTTTGGATCCTGATCCTAAAATATAAGACATTTCAAGACAAATGTACAATCTTGAATACAAGTCAAGTACTAGGCAATTATAAGAAATTATTATTAAACTTGTATTTAATAACAATATTGTAGTTATGCTTTTAAAAGATTCATCTGTTACCATTGCATCCTAAGGTATTTGCAGGTGAAATGCTATAAAATCTTATTTGCTTTAAACTATTCCAGAAAAAAAATTGAGGAGAGGCTGGCCCCGTGGCCAAGTGGTTAAGTTTGCACGCTCCTCTTCGGCGGCCCAGGGTTTCACCAGTTCAGATCCTGGGCACAGACATGGCACTGCTCATCAGGCCACGCTGAGGCGGCGTCCCACATGCCATAACTAGAAAGACCCACAACTAAATATAAACTAAAATATACAATTATGTACTGGTGGAATTTGAGGAGAAAAAGCAGGAAAAAAAGAAGAAGATTGGCAACAGTTGTTAGCTCAGGTGCCAATCTTTTAAAAAAAAAACTGAGGAGAATAACTGAACCAAGAGTGGCAAATGTTAGTAAGTGTTGAAGCCAGGTGATGAGTACTTGGAGGTTCATTGTACAGTAGCTCTATAGTCGTATATGTTTGATATTTTCCATAAAAAGATTTTAAAAATTGAAAAATAACAATTAGTCATAGATTCAACTAACCCTTAACTGGGCCCACCTCTGTGCCAGGTCCTGTGCTAGAAGTAGGCATACAAAGATGAGTAGCCGTTGGATTCTAACCTCCAGGACCTTACATTGGAGTACAGGCGTGCAAGGATCAAAGAGGTAATTGCCATACAGGTGCATGCCAGTGACAGTTCCACAGAGAGGACTTTGGCTAGCTGTCCATTCCTTCTGATGGCCCACTTATGGTCATCCTTCCCATCCTCAAAGAATTTCTGCCGCAAGGCACCCACCCACCATTCTCGGAAATACTGTCTGAAATCCAAAGGTAGCCAAGTCTTGGAGGCCAAGTATGGATCACGGCAGTGAGTGGTGGGCAAGCCAACCCTCCCCACCGTGAGTTATCACAGCTTCTGGGCTGTCACTCAAAGGACAAGCAGCTCCTCATGTTTGGAGAACATGAAGCCTTAATGGCAGCTGGTGGGTGGGCATACTGAGCTGGGTCTTGACTATGAGGTGAATTGGATAAGCCATCAGCAATACTTCTCAACTGATCAACTTGGAAAATGATTCACTGTAAATCAGCCAAGTGAGAGGCTCTGACCCGCTCCATGGTGGAAACTCACACTCATTCGTGCACTTACTATGTTCATAATAGAAGCTACCATTTCCTAAATACCTAGATGCGCCCCATTTTGCGCTATGTGCTTTGTATATGTGACCACATTTAGCGCTCATAACAAACTTACAAGTATTTTAACACATAAGAAAATTGAGACTCAGAGAAGTGAAATAAATTACCCAAGGTCAAACAGCGTTTAGGGTTTGTTTTGTTTTTAATCAACCAAAAAATTTAAAAACAATATGCAGGCCAAACAAAGCATACACCTGTGGGCTAGTTCAGCCCCCTTGTTCCCAGTTAGAGACCTCTGCTCTGTGCCATGCTATTGCCAAACACGCCTCTTACTGAGGCCTTTTTCTCATTCCCAAGTTAAAAGGTTAAGAGTTCTAGAGCCCTGGGTTCTAGAGCATGGAATGCAACCCAGTTCCATTCTATTCTTCACATAATAAGGGATTGTCAACATGTGCTTGGAAATACACGTTTCTTGGGCAATGTCTATTCTCTTCCTTTTCTTATAAAAACAATAATCCTTATAAGGGGTCAGGACTCTGCCCTTATGACCTACTTTAACCTTAATTACTTCCTTAGAGCTCCCATCTCCAACTACTAGCATATTAAGACTTTAAAAGGAATTTTGGAGGGACACAAACATTTAGTCTATAGCACTCTACAAATGTGAGTTGCCACAGCTGAGCCTGGCAGGTTGCAAACCCACTGGCATCAATGTGAAACATTGGGATGAGTAAAATGTCCACACAGTGTGCAAATTCTGCATCTGGACACGCATATGGATACAGAGAAGCCAAACCATCACCCCTGTCGCAGACCCAGGAAGTAAATCAAACATTTGCATCTGGGATGGAAAACTCTGCTCCTTGATTTGTTTGTGAAAACTGTCTTTCATGAATAAGAGATCAAACCTGATGCAGCCTGAGCTGAGCCAGCCAGGAAGGGAATGTGGTGAATTATAAATCCTCCAAGAGAAGAAAAAAGTCTGCACAACTCTCTCAAGCAAAACCATGACGACGAAGGAAGAACCTTCACCACCGGGGAGCCTAAACAATGTGCTGCCCAGAGGCTGTCCTGCCAACAGGAATGGATCACGCCACTAAGTTCAACAACCACCTGGATCAAATAGATTTCTGAATTGGCCAGTTATCTGACTAAACCAGGACTGGCTCACCACCCAGCTACATCAGGTGATTGAATGGTATAGACAAACAAACCAAAGTTTTAGGGTCAGTGTAGACCTGGGTTTGAATTCCACTTGCATTACTTACAAATGACCTATGTAACCAATTTGGAAATGAACTTGACCCACATGAATCTACTTTCCAAATCTGTAAAATGGAGATACTAACACATTTCTCCTTGGGATCCATTGGAAAGAATACATGTTGAATGCTTCTCAAGTGGCAGGTCTTGCGCTAAACTTATACAACCTTCACAACAACCAGTGACATGCGTACTATTTTTACCCCATATTACAGTCTAGGAAACTGAGTCACAGAGAAGCTAAGCAACTTACCTGACCAAGTTCACAGAGCTAGTGAGAGGTGGATGAGAGAATATGTGACATTCAGCTGTTTCCAGGCATTAGCGAGGCTCTCCGTAAATGCTTCCTCCTCCCCCCATGTTATTCTCACTAACACTAATAAACTTTGGGTTTAGGCAGCTGAGGCCCCTTTAAAATGTAAATATTTTAACTAGGACAAATAGCACATCAAACCATACCAGCCATGAAATCCAATTAGCTTAGCATCTTGTTATCCAAACTCCCCTGAAGACGAAATTCACCTGGGACTCTTGATGTCTCTCCCCACTTCCCAAGACTCTGCCCTGGAGATTCTGAGGCAGTGAATTGGGATAAAAGGGCTGAAATTTTTTATTTTTAACAGCATTTCAGGTGATTCTGATGCTCGGGGAGGCTAGGGAAACTGACATGTTCTCCAGAGCCAACAGGGAGAAGAGACCTGCGGGAATTAAATGGCCATTCAAATAGCACCATAGAATCTTACAGCATGAAAGGGTGGTGGACCTTGTTTAATCTCATCCTTTCACTTTACTGATGGGAAAACTGAGTCCCAACAAGGGGACGTGACTTGCCCGTGGCTGCACAGCCTAGGTATAGCAGATTTAGAATTTGAACCAACATTTCCTGATCCCCAAGGCACTTTGCTCTCTTTTAACATCTTCAGGACCAGCAAGTACCAGTTGGTGTGAAAGGTACAGAGGCAGAAGCAATTGAGAACTCTGGGAGATAGCCAAGTAGGGTAAGTTTGGGTGGGATGCTTGCGTGAACGGCCCTGAGCAGCCCAGGAGGAAACCTGAGAGGCAGAAAAAGGGGAAATTAAATAATTGCTTCCGATATATTTTGGAAGACCTGGTTTTCTTATATTTACTCATATACATAGTCTCTCTCTTTCTCCTCCACTTGAATCTTTCATCTTTTTCTTTCTCTCTTTTTTGTTCTCGGTATACCTTCTGCACTTTTTTCAGATATATTCCCAGCACAGTACAAAGACACCCTTTTGCTTTGTGTCTGCAGAAAGCTCAGATTTCTTATTCACTGCCTAAAAGGGGTCAGATTTTTCCTTTCTTTCAGTGACACCTTTGTTCAGAATAACAGCTTCTCCTTCCCAGCAGTGGCTCCCCTCATTCTTCATTCAGTCCAGATTCATTTTCTTAATCTTCCTCCAGAAAACATCTAAGAGTGACCAGGCCCTAGGGGAAGCAAATCTGATCTACTTAACAAGCAGCCCGCGCATGAGGCTTGTGAAACCCTGCCCCTTGTCTGTCAAACAGGGGGTTTCCTTGATCTGGGGCATATCCTCGAATCAAGAGGGAAGTATGTTGGGGGGGGAGGTCAAGTTGAAGTGAAATGCCTTAGCTTTGCTTTGACCTGTTTGGGAAAATCATTTCGGGGATTTGGAAAGAGGAGCAGAAAAACCAGTGGATTCTAGCAGCCTGAGTGAGGAGCCATCAGTCAGGTTCCCACTCTGTGCATTGACTGGCAGGCAATGGCAAAGGGTAGAACCAAGATGTCCTTCTCTGGAAGTCTCCACTCTGCTGACCCTGAAGCAAATATCTAAGCAACTGGTGCCCCACAAAGAGCCCCTCTAAACCCCTGAACTGAAGGTTTCCCAAATTTGACCGGATTGTCACCTCAATTGCCACTGAGGTGCTCCAATCTGAAGATGTGAATAATAGGACCAGAGAGAAATTGATCTTTTTTTTTTAAGATTTTATTTTTTTCCTTTTTCTCCCCAAAACCCCCAAGTACATAGTTGTATATTCTTCATTGTGGGTCCTTCTAGTTGCGGCATGTGGGATGCTGCCTCAGCGTGGTTTGATGAGCAGTGCCATGTCCGCGCTCAGGATTCAAACCAACGAAACACTGGGCCGCCTGCAGCGGAGCGCGCGAACTTAACCACTCAGCCACGGGGCCAGCCCCCGAGAAATTGATCTTTTATTACTTTAATCTATTTCCCAGAACAGTCTTTTGTAAGTACTATTTAATTCCTGATTGGCATAATCAGGTTAAAGGCAGAGGACGTCCTCTTTCCATGGGAGGAAGGCAGAAGAATGTACACTAAGCTCTGGGGTAAACAAATTCTTAGGTTCAAATCCTGGCTCTGTCGTTTGCCAGCTGTGTAGTCGGGAGAAAGTTACTGAACCTCACTGAGCCAGACTTTCTTCATCTGTAAGACAGCAATGATGCTAAGGAGAGTATTTTAGAGGGATGTTGAGATGATTAAATGAGGTTATCAGTGTAAAGCATTTAGAACAGAGACTAGAACTTAACACACAGTTTGATCTATTAGTATAGATATGTCTGATTTGATTGAATTATTAAAATTCATTCCATTACTTTGTAGTCAGGAAAAAAATCCAGCGATCCAAACCATGGACTATGAGTAGTAACGGTTCTTAGCAGCCATTGGCCTACTCCAAAGCCACAGTCATAAAATGCATCCAAATTTAATTACCAGGAGCATAACCCAAACATTTCTAATGCCATTTCTATATGACTTTGATTTTTAAGGGTTTTATATATAGTGGCAGATTTACCCTCTTAATAATATTCACTGTAGTTAATATTAAAATGAGTTTTTCTTCCCCAAGGATGCCTGTGCGGCTTATTTTTGTGCTGAGCTTCAGAGGGAAGCCAGCCCAGGATAGACCATTACTAATGATAAGCCAAGAAATGATACATGACATTCATCCAACTGCCACTTACTTAAGTAATGGAGTCAGACTGACCCAGGTTAGAATTCTGTTTCTGTTTCTTTATTACTTAGCAAACAATTTTGGGCAACTACCTAAACCTTCTGAGCCCTGGTCTTCTTTACAATGGGGATGATGATAATAATAATATCTTTCATAGTCTTTGTGGAGATTGAGGAGTTTAGACACTCCAAAAATGTCCTCTTTGCTTTTTCTTGCAACCTCCCAGGCTCTTTCTGGACTGTTTCACATTCTGCTTGTTGGTGAGATCCACAGGGGCAGGGACCAAGTTTTTTTTCATCATTGTATCCCCAGTGCATAGCTCAGTGTGTGGCACATAAGAGATACTCAATAAATATCTGTAAAATGAATGAATGATTGACTAAGCACCAGCTTCCTGAAGAACATGAGGAACCCTGTCCCACCTTCCTTGGTCCCGCCTTCCTCCTGACTCCATTTTCTTCCCATCCTGAAGTTATCACCATCTGAACAATATCCTCACAGTAGATATTTTTGGATAAAGGTGCCGGGTATTGAACTCTTTCTGTCTCGCCATCTGCCTTTGTTCCTGTTCTACTAATAGCTTTGTGGATTTTTTCCCCATAGGATGAATGGCAGCTCTTGACTGAGAACATCTTCTGAAGTGACCCTGGTAGTATGAAGTTATTTTAAATCTGTGATATCTCATCTGTTTAGCAATCAAAAATGAGCTCGACGGCCCCTCCCAGACCGTATAATAGGCTGGCTGTTCAAGGAGCACTAGGTAATGAGCTTTCTCTTTCTTCCCAAAAGGTGTGAGATGAGATCAGAGAGAAAAGGCAACAGTGCCCAGGTGGAATGGGAAAGCTCAGTCCACACTTGGCAATGGAACCCCATGTCAGTGGACCCAAAGACTGAGGCAAAATTAGACAGGAAACAATTTGTCTTTACCCACTACCCACTCCACCTTGTGTTATAGCTTCAGCCTTTATTGATCTCCAAATGTGTAGGGCTCCCAATCTTGAAATCTCCTTTCATTGCCCTATATCTCAATCCACAGTGCCCCAGCTTTCATTTTGCTAGTATGATAAGAAAAATACACATTCACATGTTAGTTAATGAACTAATGTTAGTTAATGACCTAACTACCTTGAATAATAAATTGCTCTTTCTTTGACATTTCCCAATGGGTGTTCCATTGAATTTGTGTTTATTTTTCCTCATCATTCCTTCCCCAGAAACTAGCATAGTTCCAGGCATCTTGTAGGTTCTCAATAAATATTTACAGAAAGAATAAAATAATAGAACATTATGTGAATTAAAGGACTTAAATTAGGTTTGACTGTGAGTAACAGAAATTCAAAATATCAGTGGTTTAAACTAACTCAAATTTATTTCTCTCTCATATAAATGTCTAGAGGTTTGCAGTTCAAGGCTCACACAGTGGTTCTGCTTCATAAGAAAATAGAGCAAATCAAGAAAGAAACTGTGGAAAAGCCACTCTTTTTAGAAGTTGTAAGTACTATGTAATTACATACTACAGTAAGCAAAGTACAGGTCTTTTAGTCCGACAGGATCAAATCTAGGCTCCTAAATGTACTACATGTGTGAACTTGGGCAAGTGGCTGAACTTCTCTGAGTCTATTTTCTCAGCTGTATAGAGGAGAGGGAGGGGAAGAGGAAGAAGGAGAAAGGAAAGGAAGAGAAGGAGAAGGAAAGGAGAGGAGGAGGAGAGAACTCCTCCTCGTCGTCCTCCTCCTCCTCCCCCTCCTCCTCATGGATGAACATGGCAACATCATGGGTGAAGGAAAGGCACATGTCCCACAACTTTGCAGGGAAAATTATGATCTCTCTGGCTGGCCATCTCTCTGACTTGCCTCTCCCCCTTGACCACATCCCTTCTTTCCCACCCTGCCTCTTTCCTACCACGGTTTCAGAATTCCCAACAAGGAGTCACTCAGTATCCCCAGAGTTGGGAAAACCAACCAAATAACACAAGGATTTGGGGAGGAGTTCGAAATCCTTTCCTCACTTCTACAAAAACATCCTCATAAGGTTGCATAGAGTTTACATGGCGAGCACAAGACTTGGCACGTAGTAGGTCACCGATATATCTCAGGTTTCTTCTCTTCCATTCCTCAATATTAGTGGGTTTTACTAGATTGATTTTTTTTTTAACTCTGTTAGAGTTACATCTTCAGATTGAAATCCAGGACAATCAAAATCTACTCATTTTATCCTCAAGAGTGTGACTTTTTGATCTTCTATAATATCTTTAAGTGAATAGGGGATGTTTCTAATTCCTGTGCATTTAGCAGTGAAGAGTTATTTTAACGTTTTAATTATAGATCTCAGGAGTGGGCAGCTCACCTGGAGTCCACAGATCATTTTTAGTCTCCTATGTCTGGGTTTTGAAATCTATAATATGGAGGAAAATATGTCAGCCAAGTTCCGAATTCCTGAACTGCACAAATTTAGTCACCTCCAGTGGGGGAGGGGAAAGGGTGAGCAAGGGTGTAAAACAGAAACATTTAGACAGATTTCTCATTTTATTATTTTTATTGAAGACAATCCACTAGGAGTCCTTCTTTCTCTAGGTATAATCTGCAGTTGTCGAGACCTGTTGCACAGGTCTTGAGCATCCTGGAAATCCCTTTCGTTAACTTGGAAATTTCCTTTGCCCCTCTCCTAAGTTGCACCCTGTTTGCTGAATTCCTTATATATCATTTTTTTTAAATTGAGGAATAATTGATATATTAAAAGCTGAGTATATGCAGTGTATACAACTCAATGTGTTTGGGGATAGGTATATACTTGTGAAACCAACACCTTCATCAAAGCCATAAACATGTCCATCACCTCCCAAAGTTTCCTCCTGCCCCCTTTATTATTATTTGTGGTAAGAACACTTAACATAAGATCTACCCTCTGAGCAAATTTTAAGTGTATGGTATTGTTAGCTGTAGGCACTATGCTGTATAGAGAGTCTCCAGAAGTCATTTGTCTCCCATAATTGAAAATCCGAACACTTTCACCTCCCCATTTTCCCCTCTTCCAGCCCTTGTCAACCACCCTTCTACTCTTTGCTTCTATGAGTTTGACTATTTTAGATTCACATATAAATGAGATTATACAATATTTGTCTTTCAATGTCTGGCTTATTTCACTTAGCATAATGTCTTCAAGCCTCATCCATGTTGTTGCAAATGGCAGGATTTCCTTATTTTTTAAGGCTGAATAATATTCCATTGCATGTTTATACCATATTTTCTTTATCCACTCATCTATCAATGGACATTTTAGATTGTTTCCATGTCTAGGAGTTCAGATATCTCTTCAAGATATTGATTTCATTTCCTTTGGATAAATGCCCAGAAGTTGAATTCCATGTCTTTCTTTTTCTTGGCTTACTCTTTCATTTGAGGAGAGCACATTCTCAGTAGTTTTCAAGACAAAAGTCCTCAAAGATAAATTCAATGAGACCTTGTCTGTCTGAAGATGTTTTCCATCATCAAACTTGTAGATCATTTGGGTGAGTGTAAAATTTTGGATTGGAAATGATTTTTCCCTCAGAATTCTGAAGGCAACCTGCCATTGTCTTCTAGATTCCAGTGTTCAGATTATGGTGTTACTCTCGAAAAGCCCAATGCCATTCCAATTCCACATTGTTTAGGGCACTTGTTAATCTTGTGAAGCTTTCATGACTGTCTCTTTATCACTGCTGCTGTGAAAATTCACAATGAGGCGGCTTAGTGTGCAGAATTTTTCTTCATTCATTGTGCGGACACCCAATGACCTTTCTGTTTTTTTAAAAAAAAGATTGGCACCTGAGCTAACATCTGTTGCCAATGTTCTTTTTTTTTCTTCCTCTTCTCCCCAAAGCCCCCAAGTACATAGTTATATATTCTAGTTGCAGGTCCTTCTGGTTGTGCTATATGGGACACCACCTCAACATGGCTTGATGAGCGGTGCCATTTCTGCGCCCAGGATCTCAACAGCAAAAACCCTGGGCCGCCAAAGCGGAGTGCACGGACCTAAACACTCGGCCACAGGAGGGCAGACATAAAGGAATGTGTTCAATCCACCACATTGAATTCAAGCCTCCCGAGATTCGTTTCAAAATAACAGATATCACTATTCTCTACTGGGGACCCAGAACCAAAGGAGGACTAAGATCCAGTACTAGGCCCTAATATACCACGAAAAAACTCATGCCAGAAAGCACACATGTGATAATAAAAACAAAGATTCTGCCTACAAATTTACTACTTAAAAAATATACATTTCAAGTAAATTATCTCATTCGATATTTACAGAGTCTCTTAAAGATAGATTTTAGTTTTATTAGCGTGTTATGCATGAGGAAATTGAGGTTCAGAGATACCAAATGACCGCTCAGGATATCATGGTCAGTAAAAGCTGGGGGTTGACTCCAGGCTTTCTAACTCCCAATGCTGTAAAATTTCTAAAGTAAAAAACACAAATCCCCAGTTTGAGGAAGACATGGTGTAACCTTTAGGGTTAAGTATTCTTGGTTCCTTTTTTGGCAACCAAAAACTCCCCCTGAAGACTCTCATTGGTGTTCTCTGTGGTTCTGATCATCATTCTTGATCTAGTACCCCCCTCTGTAGAATTCATCCCTGAACGTCTGTTCTTTTCATCTCTATGCTTCTTCGACTCAGAATTTTAAAGGTCCTGATGGCTTCCATACTTATTTCTCATGCCCCCTACTTCATACCCACTCTACTGGAGGCTAGAAGATGTTGCAGGAAGAGCCAAGGGACCCTAATCCCAACTCTGTCATCAACTAAATGACATTGGAGCAGTTTTTGGTTCTCACTCTCCTCATCTTTAATGTGGGGGGCAAATAGGTTAAATAACCTCTAATATTTCTTCCAGGCACAAGTGTATGTGTTTCTGTCACTTAAATAATTGAATTGCCATTACAGCAATGAATTAAGTATCAGATAAGTCATGCATATCTTATTATGACTTTCTTTGAGGCCATAAAAAGGGTTCCTTCTCAAGATAAGAAATCCAAAAGCAGTAAAGTTTTTTTGTCCAAGAAATATTAGAAGCCAGACCCACAAAATAAATTATGGTAGTTCAAAAGACCCAAGGCAAAGCAGATAAACTCCTTTCTCTCTGTTACCAGAGCACCCACTAAGCTATATTATAAGCTTTATAGAGTTTTGTCTTGTTCTCTACTGCCTATCAGAGTTCCTAGCATATAGTTAGTGCTCAAATAAGGTAATAACTCTTTGATGAACTCTATTAATACTAATCTCACTGTATTGTAATTGCTTTCCTGGTCTACCTCTTACATTGTCTGTAACCTTCTCAAGGAGACTCTGTGCTGCTTTTTTGCAAACTGAATGCCTAACGTAGTAGCTGCCACATTGCAGGTGCTTAATAAATGCTAGCTGAAATTATGTATGGATCGATGTATTCATTGTGTTAGAGATAATCACTTCTCTCTGTGATGTTAAAATTTTACACCCAAAGTGTGAGTCACAAAATGCCCTGGACCTGGCTTCCTTAGCTTGTGACTTTTTCTGGCTGGTTGCAAGATGAATATCATTAATACCCATTGCAGTTAACAGATCTCTTTAGGAATTATTCAGCATCTGTGTTGTATAACCTAGAATCCATCACTTCCCTAAGAATGTGTAACTAGTGGAGAATTGCAGCTCAACAATGGTACTGAGGTTGAAATTACCTTCCTCTTTTCAGGTTCCCTGTAGGGAATAGCAGATTGACGTGTGTGGTGTGTGTGTGTGTGTGTGTGTGTGTGTGAGGAAGATTGTTGCTGAGCTAACATCTGTTCCAATCTTCCTCTATTTTATGTGGGATGCCACCACAGTGCAGCTTGACAAGCAGTGCTCAGTCCACGCCCGGGATCCGAACCTGCAAACCATGGGCCGCCAAAGCAGAGCACACAAACTTAACCACTGTGCCACTGGGCCAGCCCCCAGATTGGCTTTTTGATCACTTATCCTGCAATCCATGTTCTTACCAGAGATCTGAGCAGGATATGGAAAATGTCTTCTGTTTCCTGCTGACACTGGTACTGATATCAAAAATTTATTTTTCTTTTAGCTCTACCAAAATGTTTTTTCTCCCTCTCACTTACAAAAATGAGATGCAAAAGCAACATCCAAAACGGAAAAATAAAAACTACCTAAAGGCCAGACTAGGTTCTCCATTAAAAAAAATTGATTCCACGAAAAACCAATATGTTCTCATTTTAAAAAAGAAAATCAGCCATTACAAATGTCTTGAAAGTCTTTAAATCACCTCCTTTATTCTCTTGATTTTTTTTTGAGGAAGATTAGCCCTGAGCTAACATCTGCTGCCAATCCTCCTCTTTTCGCTGAGGAAGAGTGGCCCTGAGCTAACATCCATGCCCATCTTCCTCTACTTTATGTGTGAGACACCTACCACAGCATGGCTTGCCAAGTGGTGCCATGGCCACACCCAGGATCCGAACCGGCAAACTCTGGGTCACCAAAGAGGAATGTGTGAATTTAACTGCTGCGCCACCGGGCTGGCCCCTCACCTTCTTTTTTTTGAAAGATATTTTCACAAGGTATAGAATCAAGGTTGACAGGTTTTTTCTTTGGATACTTCCAGGTCGTTCCACTGTCTTCTTGCGTTGTGTCTAAAAAATCACTGTCATCCTTAACATTGTTCCTCTGCACATGGTGTGTGTTTTTTCTCTGGCTGCTTTAAGATTTTCTTTTCACCACTGGTATCAGTTTGATATGATATGCCTCGGATAAATTTTCTTCATCTTTCTTGTGCTTGTAGTTTGCTGACCTTCTTAGATCTATGGGTTTACACTTTCCATCAAATTTTAAATTCACTCAGCCATTATTTCCTCAAATATTTTTTCTGCCCACTCATTCTTCTAAATTGCAATTACAAATATATTGAGCCTCTTAAAGTTTTCTCACAACTCACTCATGATGTTCATTTTCTTCTGGTGTTTTTCCCACGTGCATTTTATTTTAAGTAGTTTCTACTACTACATCTTCCAGTTTACTACTCTTTTCTTCTGCAACATCTAATCTGCTATTAATACCATCCAGTGTATTTTTCATTTCAGACGTTATAATATTTATTTCTAGAAGCCCAACTGGGGATTTTTAATATCTCTTCCATATCTCTAATAATGTATTAGGAAGAATGAGGTGGTACTAACTGTGTCACCTACAATGGGGGTAAACCACTATGGTCACTTTCAAAAACCAACCAGGTTCACCGTGGGGAAGAATGACACACAGGACCTCCAATGAGGAACTTCTTTGAGGATATTTCAGATTTCTGCTGGGAACTTTCTCTTCTTGAAATCAATATCCTTTGGGCAAGGAGAGGTCTTTCCTCTCACGTTGCAGTATTTCTCAAATTTCTTCAATGATAAGAATGGCTTGGAGTGCTTGCTAAAAGCACAGATTCCTAAGCTCCAACCTAGTCCTACTGAATCAGAATTCCCAGGGGAAAAAAAATCAGGTAATCTCTATTCTTAACAAGTACACCATTATCACAGAAGTCTGTACGTGAAACAGTATGTATGGATTTGCAAGCCCAGACATCTCTAAACAGTTTCTTTCATAGAACTTGGTCTATAACTAGGATTTCCCAACAAACTAAAGAGGGATGGTGACTGAGTTACGAGTACATACTCTAGAAAAAAAGGTTTCCCACGCCTGCGATTACCTAAGCTAAAGAGAACATTTCTCTTTTCAGTCGTGGTTTTAATTTTAAAAGCTGTGCTTAATTAAAGCATAAATGCCAATTACTTTTGCTAATACAGTGAACTGTTGACATTTATCTTTCTCGATTCTAATAATTTATGAGTGGTGCTGAGCGTCTATCATTGGAAATGATCCATTTACGTTTTGAAGGAATAACTGTAAAATCATCGTGCCTCTGTGAGTTGTGACTAGTGAGTGGACCTAGCTGACCACCAAACACTGCAGTCCACTAGTCATCAAAGATGCAGTAATTCCTGAGAGTTATAAAAAGTGTTACTTTGCCCAAAAAAATGCCTTCTCTCAAGAAATCCAACTGCTAATGCTGGTTTGGAAGCAAGCAATGTGAAGAAGAATAAGGAAATGATAACATTTAGCCACAACTTAGAAGTTTTATGAGAAAAAAAATTGACTTGGCGTCATTTGCAAGTCTGGGTCATTTGTAAATTAACATCTTTTTTCCTAAAAAAAAAAAAAAAAAAGAACAGACAAGCTTCTATTGTAATTATATTTTACAATCTTATAGAATGAGAAACTCCTAGGCGTAACTAAGTAATTCTAAAAAAAATAATTTTCTATTGATTTTAAATCACTGCTTCATTTAACCCTATTTTTTTCTCATATTTCAATAAGACATTTACTTCAACCAAACCAGAATTTCTGCATGTCTGAATAAAGTCACCTCCAGTATCTAAGGCACTCATTTTATGTTTATATTTTATATTTAAAAGTACTAAACGCAGAGTGAAATACCTTTGGATTCTAATACTAGTTCTGCCATTCATTATCTAAGAGTCCTTAGAAAAATTCTTTAATCTCTCTAAGCCTCTATTTCCTTTAAACGAGATGATGCTATTATCTGCAAGACAAGATTATTATAAGAATTAAATGACATAATTAATGTAAAACAATTAACATAATGCCTAGCCTAAGATTAGTCTTCAATAACAGTTAGCTCTTATATATTATATTATTATTACAAACTGTAACAGAGGTAGTAATAAGCTGGTGAGGGTTTAGCTAAGCTACTCCATGGTATTGCTGCCTTGGCAACCATTTTGTTTGGCTAAGTGGTCCGCAGGGTCCTTAAACTGACCCCAGCCACTTCATGCATGCACACGCCCTAGATAACAACCTGCAGAGTCACAAGCAGTAACATCCTGATATGACTTCCCCAAAAGCTCTTGTGATCAGTAGTCTGCCCTTGTGCACCTCCTAGATAACTCCCCCAAGGGACTTACCAAAATCCTGCTCTTTTGGTTTGAATTGACCAGTCTAACCTTTACCTGGGAACCCCAAAGCACTCCACCCACAGACCCTAATAAAGGCATGTGCTCCAGCTCCTCTCTGTCTGTCTATACTCTGCCTTGACCTCCCCAGGTGGCCCTTTGAGGCATGTGAGTTACTTCCTCCAGGACCTGTGAGTAATAAATTTCTCTATTTCAGTTTCTCCTGTGGTCTGCTGTTAAAACTCAGCCCACCATCTAGCACCCTGTGCTCCACTTAACAAGTGTTGATTTGACAGATTCATAACATAACCTCTAAAACACCGATGCTATCATCAAATTTCCTAGACCTAGCTGTTTCTTGGCCGCTCTAGGAAGCTGGAGGACTTTGAAACACAGTCTCAGTGACACTCATACTGAGTGGCCTCTTCCCAGGTATTGCTCAGAAAAGGGCAGCACTTCTCTCTGTGCGCTTCATCTTTAAAGATATATCTCATTGTTTTCCACTGGAAACCAAGAGGCTTTGAGGAGATCCTGAGACAAAATCTGTGGTGCAAGTAGTCATTTAAGTTTGTTGATTTAGCACCAGCATTCTAAGACCCTTAATTTCTCACCAGCCCTGTCTGTGTTAATACAATTTACAGTCATTTTAAAAAGAAAACTATTATCTCCAGCATGTAGATTAATAGACACCAAATCATTTAGTCTGGCGCTTATGCAAATGCTTTTGTCTTCCTCCGGACAGGGTGCTCAGGAGGGCGGGCAGTGAGAGAGAGCTTGTTTTGATAATAATTCAAGTGGTTCTGTAGGTCAACATAGCCCTCAAACATGATTCACAAACTGAAAAAATCAAAGTCATAAATCACCCCAAATCTAGTGCAATGGCTCCCTCTTTGCCTTCTTCCCTTGCTCATTATACAAAGGTGTTTTTACAAGACGATAATGACCAATTAGTATCCAGAACCCCACGATGCGTTTCCTTGGAAAATTTCCAGGGAAAGATGATCTTCTCCTTGCAGTCTTGTCATCCACTGACACTTCCACTGGCAGACAATTCCACTCAGGGCTTCTAGCATCATCCTACTCCAGCTTGCAATAAAGAGATGGACATGCCGAGTACATTGAGCAACCTCCCACCAACTCTACTTGCATTTTTTAAGAGAAAAACAATGTGGACTTGCAGCATATTGTCAGCAACCTCAATTAATGATATTGAGCGCGTGGTTCACATTGTTCTTTCTCTAAAGAATTAGAGAGATGGAGAGAAAGCCACAGATTTAGAGTTGGACCATCCGCATCCACGACCTGCCTGCGGATGCTTGTTAACTGTGTGACCTTAAGCAAAGCGATTAACCTTCTAAAATTGAATTGCCCTTGCTAGGTGCCACATCCCATCCATCACCAACTCCTGTCCTTCTTAATGGCTCCAAAATATGTCTCAACTCCATTTCCTTCTTTCCATCTCCACGGACACCACGGTAGTGCAGCCTTCCATCACCTCTTTACTGGACTCTCTTAGAAGTTTCCAAACTGGTCTCCCTGCTTCCTCTCCTGAACTTCTGTGATCCAATTTCCACACAGAGTGATCTTATAACTCTGCACACAATTCCAACATGTGGAGGTTTTAACCCCGCCACCAAGCAATTCTTCAACACCAGCTGGGTGTCTTACAATTCAACTCAATTCTGACACTATCTACATGAAAATATTGTCAGATTCCACAGGTTAAGGGCTTAGTCCTACAAGATGGCTCTCTACTCCCTCAGAAGCCAACCGTAAGTCCAGGTCGTCACCTGGGCTTCTGACCAGCTGGCTGTAGATTGAAGGTTCCCACAAATACCTCCGTGGGTTTGATTAATTTCCTAGAGCAGCTCACAGAACTCAGAGAAACATTTCACTTACTGGATCACTGGTTTATTATAAAAGGATATAACTCAGGAACAGCCAGATGGAAGAGATACATAGGGCAAGTTACGTGGGAAGGAGCACAGAGCTTCCAAGCTCTCTCCAAGCTCTCTTCAACACTGTCCACAAATCTCCACGTGTTCACCAACCTGGAAGCTCTCCAAACCCTCTCCTTTCGGGCGTGTGGAGGCTTCATCACAGAGGCATGGTTGATTAGACCATTGACCATTGGTGATTGGTGATCATGTCCAGCCCTTCTCCCCTCCGCAGAGGTCGAGGGGTAGGACTGAAAGTTCCAACCTTCTAATCATAAGGTTCGCTCCACTGGCAACCAGTCATATCCTTTTCTGTTTCCAAAAGCCACCTCATTATCATAACAAAAGACAGCTTTATCTCTCTCATTATTTAGGAAATTCCAAGGATTTTAGGAGCTTTGTGCCAAAAATGGGACGAGGACCAAATAAATATTTCTTCTTATAAATCACAATGTCCCAGATCTTAAAACAAATCAGATCATATTTCTCCACTGATTAAAATTACTTTTGGCTTCCCATCTCCAAAACTTTTTACCATGGCTTCTGAGTGCCTGCTTAATCTGGCCCCTGCCTACCGCTCAGACCTCATTTCCTCCTTCACTCTCCTCCCAGCACACCAGCCTCCTTTCTGCTCTTCAAAAACGAACAGGTCTTTCTGACCCCCATGCTTTTGAACTTGCTGGTCAGCCTGGATGGAATGCTCTTTCTCCACATCTCTATATGACTGTTCCTTTTCAGCCTTCATATTGCTTTGTATCAACGTTATCCCATCTAAATGTCATCTGTGCATAGTACTTTTCATATCAATCTGTTTATTTCTTTCATAGAACTTATCACAAATTAAAAATATATGTTTATTATTTACTGGCTCTCCCACTTAATATAAATGTTATAGGGCTGGGAACAGGCATGTTTTACTCACAGTTGTATCTCTATTGCATAACTTTAGTAGGTAGAATTCTAGGATGGCCCCCAAGATTCCTGACCCCTGGGATACACACCCTGTATAATATGATAAGGTTACAAATATGGGAAAGATGAAGACATTTTGTAGATATAATTAAAGTTCTTATTCAGTAGACTTTGTCTTAATCAAAAGGGAGATTATCCTGGGTGGGCTGGCCTAATCAGGTGAGTCCTTAAATGAAGTCAGAGAGATAAGCAGCAGCAGCAGATTCTTGCCCAGTGTCTTGAAGAAGTTAGCTCTCATGTTCTGAGAGAAAGAGGCCACACGGCAAGGACTTGAGGGTGGCCTCTGGGAGTTGAGAATGGTCCCCAGCCAACTACCAAAGAGGATTTCAGTCACACAACCACAAAGAAATGAATTCTGCCACCAACCAGTGAGCTTGGAAGAGCACACCAAGCATCACATGAGATAGCATCCCCAGACACCTAAATTTCAGCCTGATGAGACCTTGCGTGGAGGACACAGCTAAGCCGTGCCTGGATTCCTGACCCCCAGAGCATGTGAAATAACAAGTGTGTTTGTTTAAGCCACTAAGCTTATGGTAATTTGTTACACACCACTAGAAAGCTGATACAAACAGCAAAGTGCCTGGCACATGGCAGGCCTGCAGTAAATACCATTGAATGAATGAATATCCAATTTTACTTTTAAATGCTTTCCTGGAGCTAAAAGATCGATTCACATATGGAAAAGAAGGAAAACACAAAGGAAGTGAGCATTTGAAGGGGAAGATGAAAAAGGAAAGGAAGAAACCAAATGTGGGCAAATGCTTCATGGTCATTCCAAGGATGAGCCCTGACCACACAGCTCAGAATATATAATCCATTACTTATTTGCCCAAATGTCTAGGACTATTTGGAGAAGGAAATATTGGGGAAATTGACATGGAAGGATGGATTTTACTCACTGCAAATTAAAGAGGGTTGTATTCAGAAGAACTAAACACAAGAAATTCAACAAGAATTCCAACAATGGTGGGAAAAAAAGCAAATTTATTCCTGATATTCCCAGAAACTCAAACAAGGCAGAGACCATCCATATCTCATGGAAACCTCAGTACACTTTGAAACCTTCAAGTCAATACACAAAGCAGAAGAGCCTTAGAGGCGTTTCTGTTAGTTTGTTTTGTTTTGCTTTGTCTTTTTCCTCCTTCCCAGAGGAGTGGAAACCTATAATCCACACCTTAATTACAGCAGCAAGCCGTCCCTCCTAAGATTTACCAAGCTGTTCACGGAGGCCTCACAGGGTCCCAGCCTGTGCACTTAGAATGAATTGCAGCAAGGTTGGGAGACACAGATTTTCTCTCTGGCTCTGCAATCGTGAGCTGTGAGACCTGTAACAAGTCTCCTCACTTCTGGTCAGGCAGTTGTAAGAGGGGAATCGCAATTCCAGCTATCCATCACCACTAGGGAATTAGGGTGAGGGTCACACGAACACAGAGGTAAGTATCTGGAGCCATGCAAACGTGCAGCTTACTAAAAGCCAGTCCCACAGAGGAATCAGTGAACTGGCAGAGATCTTGTCTTCTTTCTTTGTATTCTGCTCAGCAATCAATAAAAAGCTGTGGACACAAGAAATAAGCAGGCGTCCAAGGCTGTTGTTGAAGAATTTATCCCACCAGCACTCCCAGGGAACCAGCACATCAGAAAAATGCAGAACAGCTATTGTTTACCAACAAGGCACTGGGATCCATAGGCTGTTTTGCAGACAAGATTAGTTTGCATTGCTGATGCTAACTTTGACTTGTTATTTACACAATGAGTATTATTGAATGCCTTGTCTATGTCTGGCTGTAAACATTAGGTATAGAGTGGCAAATGAAACAAGTCCCTTGTCTTCATGGAGGATGCAGTGTCCTCTGAAGACAAGCTTCGCCTCCCGCACCCCTCCCCGGACATCAACTCATCTACACATACCTCCAAATTTTTTCATCCTACCACTTTGTTGAGACACCTCCTTCATGAAGACCTCCCTCAGTCTCCCCAGCTGGAAGTTGTCCTCAGAATATCCAGGCACTCAAATTGAGGCAGGAACTCATCATCAGCTGTCTCGTGATACATACTTTCCTTCTCTACTTCAAGCAGCTGTAAGGTAAAGAGGTCACTTTGATCTTGGTATTACACACAACACTGCACATCTCACCCGAACGCAATGACTGCCCATCAATATTAGTGGTTGTCAACCTTGTTTTTTCAACACATTGTGTCTCATATAATTTGATATATATGGCATATAAATATACAGTTTATGGATCCCTTTACTTTTAAAAGTAAATTAGAGCATATGGAAAGGTTACCCCTATAATCTTATTGCCCTGACTCAAGTCATTTTGAGTGCTCTCTTGAGTGGAAGAGGGAGAGATGGAGTTATCACTGGGCAGCTGGTAATTATGCATGACCTGAGGACATCCATGGGACTTTGCCATAGACATGATCCTTGCCCTTGATTCAGATTGTCTAACCAAACAAATAAAATGAAAAAATATGGAGAGTTGATTTTTTCAAGACATTTAATAATATTTTATAAGCAATATAAGAGAGCAGAGAGTAAACATCAAATTAAAAATCTTCTGCACAGCAAAGAAAACCATTAACAAAAGGAAAAGACAACTTAACAATTGGGAGAAGGTATTTGCCAATCATATATCTGATAAGGGGTTAATATCCAAAATCTATAAAGAATTCATACATCTCAACAACAAAAAAACAAACAACCCAATTAAAAAATGGGCAAAAGATCTGGACAGACATTTCTCCAAAGAAGATATACAGATGGCCAACAGGCACACGAAAAGATGTTCAACCTCACTAACTATCAAGGAAATGCAAATCAAAACCACAATGAGCTATCACCTCACCCCCATCAGAATGGTTATAATTAACAAGGTGAGAAATAAGAAATGTTGGAGAGGATGTGGAGAAAAGAGAACTCTCATACACTGCCGGTGGGAGTGCAAATTGGTATATCCACTACAGAAAACAGTATGGAGATCCCTCAAAAAATTCAGAATAGAACTACCATACGATCCAGCTATTCCGCTGCTGTGTATTTATCCAAAGAACATGAAAACACAAATGCGTGAAGATATATGCATCCCTATGTTCATTGCAGCATTATCAACAATAGCAAAGACTTGGAAGCAACCTAGGTTCCCATCTAACAATGAATTGATAAAGAAGACGTGGTATATATACACAATGGAATATTACTCAGCCATAAAAAAGGATAAAATCTGGCCATTTGTGACACCATGGATAGACCTTGAGGGTATTATACTAAGCAAAATAAGTCAGAGAGAGAAAGTGAAATACTGTATGATCTCACTCACAAATAGAAGATAAAAACAACAACAAACAAACACAAAGAGACAGAGATTGGATTGGTGGTTACACGAGAGGAAGGGGAAAGGGAGGAGGGTGAAAGAGGTGATTAAGCACACGTGTGTGGTGATCGATTGTAATCAGTCTTTGGGTAGTGAACAGGATGTGATCTACACAGAAACTGAAATGTAATGATGTACATAGGAAATTTATATAGTGTTGTAAACAATGTTATCACAATAAAAATAAATAAATATATAAAAATGTTTTATAAGTAATATAAGAGAGCAGAGAGTAAATATCTCTTCTCTCTAAACTGATTGTCCATAGCTAACCATCATTAACAAGTTTGTGCACGGCCTTCCAGATTTTTTTCTACGCCCATATATTCATTGTTACATTCCGATGTGGAGTCATACTTTAAAGCTCTACCCTATTCTGTATAAGGCAGACATAGTATTCCACTGTATAGATGCTCTGTCATTTATTCAGCCAGTCCTTGTTTGTTGGACACTTAGGTTGTTTCCATTTTTTATTAATACAAATAATGCTGCAATGAACATTCTTGTACCAGTTTTGTGCACTGATGTGACTGTTTTTGGAGGAGAGATTCCTTAAAATGTTCATTGGTAATATCTAAATCTGAAGCGTACCTCCCTTCTGACCCTGCAATGCCACTTTTTGGCTACTCTTTGACAGATTGTCATCTTCTGAGCACTGCACAGTGCTCCCTCCCTACAACCCCTATTCTTCTACAACAGCTTGAGGTACAAAACTTTGGAAAGGAAGAAGAAAACTGTTCAATTGATGCTATCAAGAGGAATGGTGATTTCTATTGTGTCAGATGACCAGTAGGCAGTCACTGTATCTACCAAAGATAGAGAATCAAAACTCAGTGATCATACTTATCAGTCCACTATGTGCAGCTTCTCTAGGGATTCTGATCTAGGGAAGACTCAACAGTTTGAAGGATTTGGAACCTGCTTGCTTGAAACTCAGAAATTGACCTGCAAATATTGTGAGATTGGGCAATCGTTCATTGCCCCTCCTCCACTATCCATCATCTTTATCTCAGACCCAGCCAGTGATACTTTGGGATCCGTTCCATAGTATTCTCCAAGCCTTTTGGATTATAGCCTCCCAGTGGGCAGTAAAAATGAGAGGGGTGGCAGACAAACCTTTCATTTCCTTTCATGCACAGGCCTCCAAGTTGGGCAAAGTGTTCCAAGAACTTTCCCAGTTTCCTCATGCCTGTTATAAATTCAGGGAACTTTGCACTTCAGAACAGATCTGTGTTTATTAAACTACTCTCTAAAAGTGAATCTAGGGGCTGGCCCCATTGCCTAGTGGTTAAGTTTGCTGTGCTCCATTTCAGCAGTCTGGGTTCAGTTCCTGGACATGAAACTACGCCACTCATCAGCAGCCATGCTGTGGCGGTGACTCACATACAAAATAGAGGAAGATTGGCACAGATGTTAGCTCAGGGTGAGTCTTCCTCAGCACAAAAAAAAGTGAATCTATAAAACACAATGGAGCTCTTCTGTGAAGCTGGAATAGTCTTGGTACACCACTTGATTGAGCCTATGAGAAGGAATGACCAACCCCAAAAATGTCATCAGCTTCCAGCATGAAGAAACAGATAAAACAGGCTCCTAGAGCATGAGAGGCTGCTGGCCCACAGGGAGAATCAAGATAGGGATTTGCACAGTTGACATCCTGCTTCTGTTTAAAGCCACAACTGAGTCTAGCTCAGGGCTTGTAGACTGAGTGCTTTCAAACCTGCCCACATGATGTTCAATCAGTTCAAGGAAGACTCTTTAGTTCCCAGGGATGGAGAGTCCAAATCAAGATAGGGAAGTAGACAAATTCATCCTCAACTCTTGACTGCTCATGGAGTGACTCTGAGTGGTAGCTCATATGGAAAATAATATCTATTGGGGGAAAAATAAGCCCTGAGAGTCTATAATGTAAAATAGACCAAGGATATAAAAGGGGCCCATAATCACCTTTCCCACCATGGCCACCAAGGTCATAGTCTATTCTACTATATGAAATGGATAAAAAAAATTAGCCTTCATCCACTGCAGCTAAGGGGGATGCTTAATAGTGTTACACAGGAAGTGACACAGTGGGGGATCTTTTTCAGCTTGGAGACATTGAAAATTATCTTTTCTGCCTGCAAGGAATAGAAATGAAAAGCCCTCCCCCTTCCACCAAAGCTCAAACAGACTACAGAGGCAGCAGTAGGTGAGACACAGAAGATTCTATAGAAATAGAGAAGTTATTTCTGGATAATTGGCAGCAGACATGTTTCAGAGCACATGGGAGGAAGAATCTCCATGGCAACACAGTTGATGATGGCTCCACATTTAAACTAAATGTTGAGGCTTTACACTTTCAGAGACTGAGGATTTCCTGTAATTTTTGATAATAAGTTCTTTAACTCAGGGAAGCAAGCATTCCAGCAGAGGTCCACATAAGGCAAGAAGAACATGAGATATGCAGAAAAAAATTCACAGATTTGAGAGGTTTTATAAAAGAAAGAAAAATCCAGATCAAATGAGAATAGAGTCATTGGCTAAAGCTTTCAGCAATTCCTAGCAAGGATCAACTGGATATTAATCACAAGCCCTATTGTACAGCATTTTTAGTTCTATATAATTATGCTTGTTTCAAGTACACAATGAAGCTGTACATAATGTTCCCTAACATCATTTGTTTATTCTCAATGAACGCTTTTTTGCCCTTATAAAGTTTTGTGTTATAAATGGATAGACACCCATCTCATTCAAGATTCTGGTGTCTATGGTAAGCTCAGGTGATAACACCCCTTGCAGAATTCTTCATTGGACAAAGCTAAGTCCATCTGTGAGAGCAGACAACACTCTCCTGCCAGCACAAAAGCACATCAGAGATGTCTTTGTTCTTGGTGTTTATTTTGATATGCTATCCTCTGTTTGAAAATATTGCAAAGGGAATGGGGAATAATAGTGATCTTGATGCCCCACGCAGTCCATTCTCCCATTCATTTCCCTTTAAAGACTGGGCAGATGGAAGGTTGGCTATTGGCACCTCCAAGAACCCATTTCAGTGCCACATGTGACACCAGTGGCCCTGACTACCTCTTTGTCCCACTGGCCATGCTGCCTCCATCAATCGATTCTTGGTTAAAGATCTGATAAAATGAAGGCTTTCTTTTAGTGCATAGTTTTAAACTTGTACTATTCCCAAAGATACTAATAGTTTAGCAAGAGAACAAAACCATTAGTCAAAGAAATTTAGACATCAAAAAGTTGCCAAGGGTCTTTTTAGTCAATATAAACAGATATTACAGGCATGCAGACAGTTAAATGGCAATATTTTAAAAAATCTGACCCTGTTCTTATGCTTAATTTTCTACTACCTCATAAAGCAATGCAATCTACCCTTAACACAAGAAAGGAAATTCTTAAAGCATTTATTATTTTTTGTATTATTTGACCCAGAATTTCAACTTCTGGTAATTCATCCTAAGCCATCCAAAATATGAAAGAGTTTTCAGCAATGTTAATCACAGTGTCATTTTAATAGCTAAAAATTGGAAATAATCTAAATGTCCAGCAATAGGAGAGTGATTAAGTAAATTATGATACATTCATTTATGATGAGATAATACCTTAAAATATTAATTTCTGTGGTTTTCTTTTCTGTACTCCATTATACATGACCCTTCTCCTAGTTAATCAGAGGCATTCAAATGAAATTGGGGTTCTTATGGTAAGAAGGGAAAGAAAGAAACAGTCCATATCCAGTTTTTTCAACTTCCAAAATAAGCCTTGATAATCACAAGGAATGGCCTTTCGGAAAAGCTCGCTGATGAAGTTTATGCACAAATAATTGACTGGAGAGAAAAGGCTAAGCAATTCTACTTCCCATCTCTGTTCCTGGTTGAAAGAAGAGATAAGGCATGATCTTGGAGTGCGGATGCTGCCTAAGATTAAGGAAATGGGGAGTGGACCTAGAGGGACCACATGAAGAGAAGTCAGCATCAAGAGACAGACCAAACATCCCCATTAGCAGAAGCCCATCTTGGGGCAGATGCTGAGAACCTCACTGAGCAGTTCTCACTGCTGTCAATGAGGGCCTTCCAGCAATGGCTACCCGCAGGTCTCCAGTGGTCTTCAGGCAAAGGATATCCACCTATGCCCTGAGCCTTTGAAGACCTCCAAACTACCCCACATGGCTTGATGCCTTTCAGGATACTCGTAAGCCCCTCAACTGTAGGGTCCTCTATGTACCGAGAGCAATGAGAAATACCAAGGAAAGCTCTAGCACTAATACTTGAGTGGGCCTGGAGGGTGGTGAAACCCACCAATCCTTTTACACATACAATATTAATAACATCAACTGTCATTTACTACCTGCGGAGCACAATTGATAGGTATCAAATTCCATCTTTACAACAGTCCTTCCTATGAGGTAGATACTGTTATAAGCATATTTTACAGATGGGGAAACTGAGGAGAGAGATGTTCAGCAACTTGCCCATGACCAACAGCTAATAAGTGGTGGATTCAGTATTCAAACTTGGCAGTAACTTGGAGCCTGTCATCCTAAAGGCGATGGTATGCTGCTTCTCGTGGGCTCCTGTTAAAAATGTTTCTACCAAGTTTGTAACAACACAGAAGAAGCTTGTATTATCTTAAGTGGATTGATCAGAATTCAATACTGTACTACAATACTGTACTACAATGTAATACACATAGAGAAAACAAATACCAAAATGTTAATAAGAGAGGCCGACCCAGTGGCATAGTGGTTAAGCTTGCTCATTCTGCTTTGGTGGTCCGGGGGTTCAAGGGCTCGGATCCCAGGCACATACCTACACACCACTCAGCAAGCCATGCTATGGCAGCATCCCACATATAAAGTGGAGGAAGATGGGCACAGATGTTAGCTCAGGGCAAATCTTCCTCACCAAAAAACCCAAAAATGTTAGTAATAGTTGCCTATAGATCGTAGGAAGATTTTGAATGACTTAAGTTTTCCTTTTTATTTTTCTATATTGCAAATTTTCTCTATAATGAGCATGTGTTACATTTAAATTCTGGGGAAGAAATCTACTTTTACTTCTTCTTGAGCTTCTCAAACACACATGTGTGTGCACACACACAAATGCTTCTGAATTATAAACTCCAGTTCTTTGAAGAAATTGTAATTTTGGCAAGAGTGAGAGAAGCCACAGCACATATTTCTAACTAGAGTAGTTCAAAAGCACTTTAACACTCTGCAGAATAAGCATGAAATAGCAATTATGCTAAATTTATAGTCTCCATTACTGTGATGGGAAGGACAGGGTCACGGATAACGGAGACGAGGTCAGCATTAAGTTGTCACGTCTGAGCAGCCCTCACATTTTTCGACATTCTTATAGTTTGGGATGGTCTTGATACCCCAACATTCCCAAATCAAAGGAAGTCAGCACCAAATTTTCCATTTTCGCTCTTTATATGATGTCTTTTGATTACATCATATGCTTAGTTTTCACATAGTTAAAATTATCAATCATGTTCTTTATGGATTGTGCCTTCTGTGTCTTGTTTAAGAAATCCCTCCACATTTTAAGTTCATGAAATCATCCACCTATATTCTCTTCTAAAAACCTTTATATTTTTCCCTTGTATATTTAGGTGCTTAATACACTTGGAATTCATTTTTGTGCATAGCGTGAATTAGAGGTCCAATTCCATGTTTTTCCACATAGATAATGAATGTCTCAGCACCATTAATTAAAATATCCACCTTTTCTCCACTGATATGCAATGCCACCTCTATCATAGGGCTCTCTATTCTGTTCCATCAGTCTCTTTGTCTATAGCTATGCGAATACCACACCAATTTAATTAGCATAGATTTACAATGTCTTGAGATACGAGAGCAGCACTAAAATTTTAAAAGAAGTGCCATGTTGAGAACCGGCTAGAGAATTCACTTTGGAAATTCCAATATCCAAAAATATAAACAACAACTAAAAACCAAAACTAGTAGATATTTGTGCCCTATTGTTAGATTTGGTTTGCCTTCTATTTATTTATTTGTCGTCTTTCCACCATCCCACCACTGCCACATGAATGTGCAACCAGTATGGATTCATAGATTTATCACATACCAGGTCCACTGGGGTAAAAACAGGAGAGAAAACGAGAAAGTTGAAGATAAACAGCATTCATAGGTAAAATAACAGAATGAAGCCATTATTAAGGCTTCTATCTGACACCATCCAAGGCAAGAGGGACTTCCTGACAGCAGTGACATCTCGATGTTCAGAATTCTGACAGATTTGATTAGCCTAATTTAGGCATGTGAAAAAATTGGTTTAGCACCAATATTACGAAGACTTCCAAACCGTCCTCAACGCTGGCATGCTCTGAATTTGGCACTGGAGAAGATAAAATATCATCCTGGATCATCTTCCTGTTGCTATTCATCAGGCAGCACTATGTGCTCCTGCTTCTAATTAACAGAGCCAAGGATGCTCTATCAATTTAAGAAATGGACAGCCAAAGAAGTGACTTTTTCAGACATGCACGCTCATCTCTAAGATGCATTAAAATAAGGCTTGAAGAGTGAACTAACAACACTGTAGACCCTGCTGTTGGTGTTATTCTTGGGTATATTTGACTTTCATATGGTGACACCTAGGTCACTCCTCATTCCATCTTCTGTGATTATTCAATACATTTTCTCTTATCAGAGCTTCCCCATACATGCCTAAGAGGTATTGCTTAACAACAGCAGCAGGTAAATTAGGTTTCTGGAGACTCACTAGGCAATGACCTAAGAATAAGGAGGTCATAGATGAGCTTACTATGCCTTACTTAACTCTTTTGCTTTGAAATACATGAATATTTCCTTAGTCTTATTCTGGAGAATTTTCTGGAAAGAACTGGTTTGGCCTTAAAAACCATTGTTTCAAATTTCTTTTTTAAAATCAAATAGGCTAAGTCTTTACACACCCATATCTACTCATCACACCTTGTCTTATTCTTGATGAAACATTTTATAGGAGGCAATTTGGTATGGGTGACTCAATTATTCATTCCAAATGTGAATATGAATCAGATTTATTCACTACTCTATAATAAACTGGCCTGGGCTTCTCTCCAGAAAACTTGCACTTGGAGGTGATGTTCACAGTCCCAGACCATCCATCACACTCACTACTTACCCAGCTAGCCATCTGGTCTACAGATAAAAGAATAAGAATATTCTAACAAACATCTAGGCAAATTGGTCACTTGGCTGCTCACTATACCCATTTCCATCATTCCCTTCTATCAACTTAGAAAGTCTCAAGCTTTGGTGAAACTTTTATTTTGAGGAAGCATGAAACCTTGTTGTAGGTTAATAATAACAACAATAAAGACAATCGTAATAATAATAATGGTTGCTATATATCTATATTCTTTCTCTTGGTAATTTATCCATTCCCATGGATTTGTGCTGTTGACTTCCATATCTATCCTTCTAACTAGGACTTCTCCCTTGAGCTCCAGACATGATCTACAGCTCCCTACATGTTAACTTTATTTAGCTGTCAAACAAGCATCTCTACTTTAACATATCCAAAATCAAATATTCTCTTGCCCCTGAAAACCTGTAACACACTGTCTTCTTCATCTGGGTAAATTATAAGATCAATAAAAACTCCAAGGTCAAAATTCCAGGAGTCACTCTTGATTCCTCTGTTTTCCTCAATCCTCTCATCAATAAGCTCTGTGGACTTTTTCTCCAAAACATATTAGGAATCTTCCCACTTCTCTCTATTTCCTTTGCTTCCACCCTAGCCTAAGTTGACGTCATTTCTTGCTTGTGTCATAAGCAACAGGCACATAACTTGTCTTTGTTCTAGTCTTATAACCCTATAATATTCTTTACAGAGCAGTCAGAACAATCTCTTGCAAATATAAATCATATTACTTGCATGCCCCTTCTTTCACCTTAAAATGTTCCAACGGTTTCCAAGCACAATTAGAATAAAATCCAAAATCCTTACTTTGGTCTATGAGATCCTCCACCAACTAGCCACCACCTTCTTCTCTATACTTGTCTTCCACCCTCTCCTGCCCACTCACCATGCTCCAATTGTACTTGGCTTCTCTATGTTCCTCAAATACTCTAAGGTCATCATAATCTCAATGCTTTTTTTCTTTGCTCTTCCCTCTGCCTAGAATGTTCTTCCTCCAGATCACACAATTACCTTTCAGTCTTTCAAGTTTTGTCTCAAATGGCACCTTCTGAGAAAGACTTTCTCTAACCCCTTGTGCAAGTCAGGATCCAAACAGGAAAGCAGAAACTTTCCCAAGTATGTGAAACAGAGGGAATTTAATGTAGGCAGTTAGTTATGCATGTGATGGATAAGCTCTGAAGCCAAACAAGAAATGACAACTCAAAGATTTGCTACAGCAGGAAAACTAAGTCCACTCAAGCTGGAAAACCAAAGGAAGGAAGTAGTATTACTGGATTTCATGAGTCAGCGGCACCAGGTGAAAGCTGGAAAAAGCTTTAGACCTGCCCAGCAAAAGCTAAAGCCACAGGAGAAACACAACCACTGCTGGGGACCCAGTTAGCACAGAAGGATGGGGGAGAAAAATACCCTGGCTTCTTCCTTCCTCCATCCCTCTAATATCCCACCAGTGTCTCCCATTGGCTGAACTCATCTAGAATCCAGCTGAGAAACACATCCTACAGCCCTCTGAGCCTAAGATCACAATAAAGAAGTGAAAAAGATGGATCTTAGGGCAAACAGCCTAAGACCAGTTTACCACTTCATTTCATCTTACAATCTCTCCTCTCTTGTTCAATTTTGATCACATTATCTTGTTTAGCTATTTTCATAGCACTTATTACTGTCTAAACTTATGTTGATTATTTGTTTATTTATCTTCCAAAATTAGGATGTAAGCATCATATCCCTTATTATGTATATGTCTCCAGTACCTTGAACAGTGCCTCACTCATGGCATTCATTAAATATTTATTGAAAATATACTGAATGAGCAATTACTATGTCCCAAGCATTGTGCTAAGGGACAATGAATAGTTGTCCCTTACAGAATAGTTACAACAATCTCCTGATTGTTTTATATATGAGGAATCTGGGGCTTAGTGGAGAATTATGAAGCATTATGTCTTAGGTAGATTCCAGCACCCAGTAGGCTGTCAATAATACAAAGTGGAAAGAAGAAATGACCATCTACATATATAATCCATCAGTGTCACATTGTACCAACTGAAAATATCAGATTTGCTAATAATGAATATTGGTTTCAACACCTTCACTGAGCAGGGTTGGATAAAGTAGTTGGCAATTGCTCCTCACTTCTATCTCTTTCAAAGAGAGAGTGAAGGGATACAAACCGGAGTCATGGTCAATTTTGGTACAAGGTACAAAACATCTGACCTCAACCTACTGATCCTCAGACAACAAAGGGCTTATTCCCAGACTTACAATAGTGCCTTCATTTTAACCTAGACACTGGACAGTATAAAATACTGTGTCTGATTGCGACTCTTTAATGTTAGTTGTCTCTTGGTGAAACACACTTATCTGAGAAAAAACAGACATCTAAGTTCTATCCACGTCACTTCTTACAGAATCAAACAGGAATTACAGAGCTACGTTCAATTTGGGGTCATGTGTTTTAATCACGACATCTGGCCATGGAGCATCTGTCCTTTGGAAAGGATGAAAGAAGGAAACCGGGGAGGTCCCGCTTGAGGAAACACCAGCAACCCTACCTCAACCCAGCTCCACGGTGGTGCCTGCAGTGTGTGAATCATGGCTGTGCAGGCTGTCTCAGGAGAGAAGCCAAGATTCTGTCTTTAGCTTTCAAAGCAGCTCTTCATCTTGTAAGAATGTCAGCTGTTCACTTTGCAACAGAACCAGGCAGGAACAGCTTCAGACCTTCGACTCCATTAAACCAGGACTTAGATAAGACAATTAAATCTCCAAAGATAAAGATATAGAAAAAGGCACCATCACTGTTGCTTTTGAGCCCAAATCTAGATCAGGCCAGTTTATTATAAAGCCGTAGAATTTTATTAGGCTTTACATTAAATCAATAAAGTCTAGAGCAAAGTTTGGAGAGCTCTGGATGTAATCATAACAGATTCCTTGGGAACCAATGAAATAGGCTCTGAAATTGGCTTGAAATTGGGACTTCTGCCATGTTCAGATGAAATGACAGGAGTTTCAGCCAAGGTCCTCCAGCCATAATGAAATGATTGACTATCCACTGCTGATTGGACTCTGCAGGGTCATACAGGAAAAAATATGCTTCCCTCTCTGAATGTGACATTTCCAGGTCCTATGATTAGTCTCCCAGGGGAACTCTTGGACATAAGATCCCATATCTTAGTTTTAGTTATTTACCTTCTACTTTGTTCCAAGTATTTGAGGTGGCTTATAGATATATGCATAGTACAGCTGTATAAGGAATACTCAGTGAAAAAGTCAAGGTGAATATACTGTGGTACAGACATACAATGCAACCCTCTACAGCCATTAAAAATGATGATGCAGCTCTCTGTGACTTGATACAGAATACTCTGTGAGTTTTATTGTCAAGTGAAGAGAACAAGGTGCAGAGTAACAGGCGTACATGCCATGATTTGTTTTATACAAAGGTAGAGACAAGTACCTACAGACTACTTTTGAAAGGATATACCAGAAATTCTTAACAGTGGTTGCCTCTGGGGAAGAAAACTGGAGACATTTTACACATCTTTTTAGTTTTTTCTTTGTTAATCACATGCATTTATTATTAGCGGAATAAATAAATACTTTAAAATTAAATCTTTTCCAAATCAAGAAAAAGTAAATAAAGCATGAGTGATAGACACTTTTGAAACCCCACTCAGATCTCCTTTCACAGCTAACAGGAGTGTTGGCTCCTGATGGCTCACAGTTGAGCCCTGCTGGTTCCCTGGCCTCAAGGTGGAATCAACTCTGTGATGCACGGCATGCTCCAGAGCTCCCACTGGGATCAGGCTGAAGCTAATCTCCACCCGGGACCCATCCTCGATGAACTGTTTTCCCCTATCCTTTCACTCTCCTCCTGAGAGCCCTTTTTCAAGAAACCACTTGCAAAAGAATCCCTGTCTTAGGCTCTATTTCTAGGGAATCCAGCCACAGACAGTATTATAGAAGTAAAAATTAGGTTGTACAAAATATTAAGGCTATAAACTCATGTATATGCTATGTCCCCATTATAGTCAATGAAGATTTTTTTCTTTGAAAATAAAAATGCCCCTACCCTTAAAAATCTTTTGTGATTTTCCATTGTCCTCCAAATAAAGACAGAATTCTTTAACAAGTTTTACAAGAGACTGCACAATCTGGCCTTTGCATAGCCCTCCAAACTCATCTTTCCCATATTCTTCCTTACCCTTTCCATTCCTCTACATTGGCCTAATTTTGATCTGTTCTGGTTAAATGCTTCCTTCTGCTGGAGGACATTTGCTCATGCTTTTGCCTGGAATGTTCTTCCCTCCATTCTTTGCGTGATTAACTGCTACTCTTCTTCAGATATCCCCTCAAACATTACTTTGACCAGAACAAATCCTCATGTTCTAAGTTCTCATAGTCCTACAGACTTACTTTCTATAGCACATCTCAGAATTGTAATTGTGAGACTTATTTGTATGATTCTTTAATTAACAGCTACCTAAATAAATATTTTAAGCCCCTTTAGGAAACAGTCTTATCTGGTTTTGCTCACTCCTGTATCTCTAGTACCTGGGACAGTGTTTTCCACACTGCAAGTGCTCAATAAGTGTTTGCTGAATAAATAGATCTTGATTAATGAACATAACTAGCTGGAATTCAATGCTACATTTCACTCAGGCCTGCTTAGGAGCCAAACAAAAAGGAAAAAACAACCAGTAACTTAATTCTCAGTATCTATAGACAAAATAAGATAAATCAATTATTCATGAGACAATTTGTCTCTGGTGCTGAAACTAGAGAAAATATTCTTGGCTATGTGCTCAGTGAAAGAAGATTTTAATAGAAACATCCTCAAAACTATCCCCATGTTAAATGAAATGATGAATTTAAGCAAACTGTTTCCTTCATTTATTCAGAACATATTTATTAAGCACCTACTGTTTTCCAGGTGCTGTGCTGTACTCTGGGGAGCAAAAACAATGGCAAATAGAAAGATATAAAATTCCTGTTCTTGTGGAGCTTAATGTCTAAACAGAGATTCAGACAAAAGTCAACAAAGCACAGGAAAATGCAAGTGCAGTGAAGCAGAAATGCATGCGAAAAAGACTATGATTGATGATTTAACCTAGGGGTTGATCTAACCAAGGGGTTGATTGATTTAAGATCTGAAGTTTGAGTAGGTTTTCCCTGGGCAAAGAGAGGAGAGAAGGGTGTCCCAAGCAGAAGGTACAACACATGAAACTGCCCCATGGAAGAAGGTTGTTATGGTGAGTTTAAACCACTGTGGCTGAAATGGAGGAGTGGTATCTGGTGAAAGAAGAGGCTGAAGACATAGGCAAGAGTCAGACAATGGAGCAATTTGTCCAAAGACCATTGGAAGCTACTGAAGGATTTTCAGCAAGTGGGTGACACAATAAGACTTCCATTTTGGAAAGACCACTTGGTATCTGAGGGAGAACAGATTGTATGGGATCCACAGAGAATATGGGAGGCCCAGTGAGCAAGGAATGAGGCTAGGTGTTGTAATAATCCAGATGACAAATGATGGCATTTTGGCCGAAGATAATGATAGAAAGATGGAAGGAAGTGAGCATATTTGACATAGTTGGGCATCAGAGAGCCAAAACAATTTTCCCCAAAGGACAAAAGAGTGTGTGCCAGCTACACAGCTCTCTGATAAATTGGTTTCAATAAAGTCTAAATTTTAGAGAATCTTAAAACCGGATTGGTAGTACTTCATAAACGTGTCTCATTATTGAGCTTTTGAGGAGGTCTAGAATTCAAATTTAAACAGTCTACCAAGAACTGAGATACTGACATCCATGGAGCCAGTAGTGACATGCACAAGTGCACACTGAGCTGGAAGCACAGTTAACGACATCCTCCTAGAAAGGTCAAAGATGCTGCTGTATATATTGCACACATTTATATAAGCATAAAGTTACGGATGTATGTGCTTAGGTTAATCATAAATAACTATATATAGTTATTCCAAAATGTGAGGATAAATCTCCCCAGTTGTTTTTTTTTATACCTTTGTAAACTTCTCAGGTTAAAAGAATATCTTGCGGTGTTGTTACAGAATGGCATCTAACTTAGGTAGAACCATTGGCATTCACTATCAAAGTGGCCTATCCAACAAACTCTACCCCGTGCACAATATTATCCAAACAAGGATTATTCCTATTCAGGTGTGCCTTACTTTATATGTGCAGGAAGTTTTATAGCTAGCTTTTTAATTTTTTTTAACAAGGAACATTGTATGCAGAATATTAGCCTGATCAACTGGTAAGACCAAGGGCTTAAAAGGACAAGTTTGTGGATTCAATTCCTGCGTGGGCCAATTAGCTCCAAATAAGAATCATAGGATTTTCAGCTTGAAAGAATTTCATAGATAATCTTGTACAAACATCAAATTTTACAGATGAGAAAACTGAGACCCAAGGGGATGAATTCTCCAAGGTCACTAAGCAGTCCAGTGACAGTGCTGCTTTTGAAACCTAGTAAAACCAGGCCACTTAGTCTCCCCAAAAAACATTACACGACTATGTGCTTACAATTCAAATTGGTCCTCTAATTCTCAGTAACCAACTCACAGATGTGTTTTATGTTTATGGTTTATTTGAAAATACAGAAACTCAGACTGGTTAATAAAAAGAGGGTTTTTACTGGAAATACACTAGGTGGGTAACATATTAAAAAAGAGGGGGGCACTCAATCTCAGGGATATCCCATAATTAGGATATCACAGGAGATCTTACCAGTAGAGGTCTCAGAATTGGTTCCCTAGAAAACAACCAGTGGCCTTTCTGCTTCTGCGTCTCAAAGCAAAATTAAAATTTCCAGGAAAGAGCACTACTTCCAGCTATAATGGTCTAGTTTATATCAGACCAAGAGTTCCAACAAGAACTGCTAGAAAATCTGGAAATATTTAAAAATATGTTAGAAGTCTTTGAGGAGCTACCAAGGTAGCCAGGCTGTGGGGCGAACCCAATCTTCTGTTCCAAGTTCCCCTTGAGGCATTTGCTAATTTGGAAGCAACTTAAAGGAGAGAAGCCAGGCAGAAAGTAAGGACTAAAGTGTTCAAAAGATGAACAGCTCTTTCAGAAGTCCCAGGGGGCTGGGGAAGAGTAAAGTTCATGGCTACTAAAGTAGCCATAACTTGAGGGGTCAACGTCATGGAGAAGATGGAAGTAAGCTTCATGTTTGGCTTTTGCATTTCCCCTTGAGGCATTTATAAATTTGTAAGCAGTGGCTGAGAGGCTGAGAAGCTGAGCAGAAAACATAAACTAAAATCCTGGGAAGCTAAGCAGAGGTTACAGTAGTCACATAATGGTGGGGAGACAAAAACTGGAGTTCAAGATAGCCAAAAATAAGAGGTGCTGGTAAACATCACAAGGTTTTGACTGGGGGCCCTGAAGGGCTCCACCTTAGAATTAAGGGTAAATTTAGACCATCACTTACAAAGACAAACCTAGCTTCCTATCAGATATATCTTATAATGGATAGGGGTAATATGCTTCTACTTTAACTGCCTTCCAAAATCAAAACTATCCCCTTTCTAGAGGACAATAACATGATCCAGAGTTTCTAACATGTTTCATACATTTATGTGGCATTTAATAAATAGTTACCAGGCACATCAAGAGATGAGACAAAGAGAAAAAAACAGAATACTAGCTTATCAGATAGAGAATTTAAAATAACTTTAATATTCAAGAAAGTAGATGGTGAGATGGAAAATTTAACCAGAGAACTGTAATCTACATCAAAGAATCAAACGGAAGTTCTAGAGTTAAAAAAATACAAAACTGACTTTAAGAATTTGATAGTTTCACATCAGATTAGACACAAAATAACAAAGAATTAGTCTATCTGAAGGTATATCAGTAGAACATATTAAGAATGGAACAGAGATCAATAAAATGATAGGAAATGCATTAAAATGCACTAGAGATATATGAGACATCTTGAAAAGCTCTAACATTCATGTAATTGGATGCCCAGTAGGGGAGGAGACAGAGACTGGTGGGAGGTAGAAGAAGCAATTTTTGAAGAGCATTTTCCAAAAATGACTTAAAACATCAAGCCACAGGTTCAAGAAACTCTATGAATCACAAGAAGAGAGAATACATATAATAACAATTTTAAAAACCTAGTCACACCATAGTAAAACTTCTAAAATCTAATGGCAATGAGAAAGTTTTAAAAGCAGCTAGAGGAAAAAGAAAGTACCTTCAAAAGAGCAATAATAAGAGTTATAGATGACTTCTCAGCTGTAACAATGGATGCCAGAAGACAATGGAATAATACCTTCAAAGTGCTCAGAATGAATTTCCATTGATAAAATTCTGTTTGAATTTTCTTTGACCAAATGCCCAGCCCTCTGGAGGGTTGGGCACCCTGAACCAAAAGTTTTCCACAGGAAAGAGAGGCTGTAACCAGTCAGTGGGACAGGGCAGAAAAATGCAAGGCAAACATAAACAAGAGTGATTGAGCCATGCACTGATTCAATCCTCATAACAACTTTCTGTGGAAGACAGAAAAATAGTTTGCTCAAGGTCATACAGTGAGCAGTCAAGATGGGACTCAAATCCAGATCTAACTTCCAGTTTCACATCCTTAACCCATATTCCCTACAGAAAGCCTTGTAAAGAAGGAAGGAAGCTGGCAGTCAGATCATCTGAGTCAAACCTGGCAGTCCTGGGATGGTAGATGCTGCAACCTGATCACCCTCCTATTGAAAGGGGGATTTTTTGACACTCCAGGGAAAAGAGCGATCTTTCTTAGAGATAAAAATCAACATTTCCTAAAAGAGTTGGCAGTGCTTCACTCATATGCAATATGCAGAGCTCATCCATTTTCCAGCTAATGTGCAAAATTATGCTTCTAATCAGGGACATAACTCAAGCCAAGGGACTCATGACTGTCCTGTTGATAAACAAAACAAAGACAACACACACATCAGCAGAATAACCCAAGTAAATTAAACTCACTCCCAGGAGAGAATAATGATAATAAATAGTGTAGCTATAATGAGCCCATTCGTCCAATTTGGTTGATATTATGTCTTGACACACAAAGGAATGGATGGAGCTGTGGAGCTGATGAAGTTGCTTAAACTCTTGATATTTTGGTGAATTATACCCAGGGTGAGATGAAATAAATACCCAGCTAAGGGCTTCTCCTGGAACTTTGCCAATGTTCACTCCTCTTTGTTAATGATTAACAAGTCACAGAGGGGTTATTTTCCCAACCTTCCAAATCAGATTTAATGAACAGACATTAAAAGAGGACAGCACTTCAGAAAAATTATACAGGCCCTTCAGAATAAACTCTGATTCTACTTGTCTGGCAGAAGTGATTCATTTAGTTTCTGAGTGGTGTTTTCTTATTTTGAGCATCCATTTCACCATCCAAAAACACCCTGTCAGATCAGTCTTAGATATCGCCCATTAAAATGTTAAGCTTCACCTGATAAAATATAATTATAGCATTCCTGACATTTTTACATAGTACACACATGCTTCAAGCCAATTTTGCTGGAGTTAAGATTTTTCCTTTAAATGTGCGAATGCATGATGAAGCTGTAAGGAAAAATCATTATGTCGAACTCTAATATAATTGGGAAATGGATCCAAAATAAACAAGAAAACCAAATCAGAACGTGGATAAAATGAATACAAGTGGATAAATAGTAACAAAGGCCATGAAAACATTTAGAGAGCTCACCAAATCATGCAATTACACAAAGACGAAGATGGCATTGAATAGCTAGTGGCTTAAAGGTTTATTAATTAGTAATTTTTCAGTTTATTTGGGCAGAGATTTATCACCTGGGGAGCTTTCAAAAATCACCAATACCCAGACCCCATTCCATATCATTTGAGTCAGAATTTCTGGTGGTGGAACCCAAGTATCAATATTTTTGAAAAGCTACACTCCCCAGTTATTCTAATGTGTGGTCATGGTCAACAATCAGTACATAGTTAGTATCTGAGAGTGGTTAGATGGTTAAGTCAGCTTGCTTATACATGACCTTCAAGTCGATATTTTTTTTTTAAAGATTGGCACCTGAGCTAATAACTACTGCCAATCTTCTCTCTTTTTTTCTTCTTTTTCTCCCCAAAGCCCCCCAGTACATCGTTGTGTATTCTAGTTGTGAGTGCCCCTGGTTGTCCCATGTGTGAAGCCGCCTCAGTATGGCAAGAGGAGTGGTGCCATGCCCATGCCCAGGATTCAAACCATCGAACCCCTGGGCTGCCAAAGTGGAGTGCACGAACTTAACCACTAGGCCACAGGGCCGGCCCCATCAAGCCTACATTTGAACCTAGCAAAAATACAAGTAACAAAGTCTTTTAGATAAAGTGGGGTATGATATAAAAAGATGTCCACAAGTTCTTTGATACTCTTCCATTAAAAGAATGGAGCCTAATTCTCCTCCTCTTGGGTGTGGGATAGACTTAGTGACTCATTTCTAAGGAACAGAATGTGGCAGAAGTCACAGTATGTAATTTCCAAGATTAGGTCATAAAAAACATTGCAGCTTCCTCCTTGCTCTCTCTTGGATCACCCACTCTGGAGAAAGCCAGCTACCATGCTGTAAGGACACTCAAGCTGCCCTATGGAGAGGCCCATGTGGCAAGAAACTGAGGCCTCCTGCCAACAACCATGTAAGCATGTCATCTTGAAGGTGGATTCCCCAAACCCGGTCAAGCCTTCAGATGACCACATTCTCAGCCAACATTTTGGCCTCAATCTCTTGTAAGAACTTGAGTCTGAACCACCCAGCTAAGATATTCCTGAATTCCCGACCCACAGAAACTATGAGATAAAAAACATTCAGTGTTTTAAGCTAAGTTTGTGGATAACTTGTGACATAGAAATAGATAACAAATACAGGGGCCAGTCTTCGAATACAGACGCCACATAATTAGGATTGTCCATCAGTGTGTCACTAGGGCCTAGCATTATACCTAACATGTGGTAGATATTCAACAAATATTTGTGGAGTAAATGAATGATTGATTGACTAAATGATCATCTCCGACTTTGGAGCAATGAAAGAGTTTTCCCTTTTCTAGTGCACGAGAGAGTACTAGAAGTCTGTCTATCTTGCAATAATCACCAAGATTTCAGTCTGCACAGAGCCTAAACTTTGGAAGAATTAAGGCTCCAAATCAGCAGAAAAGTGTCCCTGCTACTAGAAACAATATATATTATGTCCTGCTTCAGCTCACTAGAAAACGCTTTGTTATTTGTGCCCCTTTGGGAAATCTTCAATGCTATGAATACATCTTGTTTCCGTAGCTTTTCATTTTGTAAATCCATGTGGCTTCCCTTGCCTCTAAAAATTCTTAATCCAACATTAAACAATCCCATTTTCCTAAATAACTAATTAATTATCCACACTTTGTTACTAATGCGACATTCCTCACTTCGCCCATTATAACCCGCTTCTCTGTTCCCACCAAGTCTATGGGAGACAGAATTACTTCCATCCATAGCTCAAGCGGCACACGCCTTCTTACCTACCCATTCCTTAGCTGGAGTTGTTTGATTTCTTTTTTCCCATGTGGGAAGCAGATAAGCTCTCTAAAACTGCGGCTCCTGAATCCTATAACAATCACCTGGTGAACTCATTAGACATGTAGTACCCGGGCCTTGCTCCCAGACACCCTAATGTGGCAGACTGAGGGAAGAGACCCAAATCCAAATTTTCTTAAAGATGAGGTTGTTGAAGAAACTGCTGCATTTAAACCTTCTTGTGGTTTTGATATGTTCAAAAGGATACACTTGCCAAAAAGTTGATTTCCTATTTTTGACTGATGTTAACATAGCTTGCAAGGGTAAGTTTTTCCTTCCTTCTCCCCTTTCTCCTGAGGCCTGAACATTCCAAAGGTAATTTAACAAATGGAGGCAGGGCCCATTTAATAATGGAACTAAAGTGGGGGAAAACATAGATTAAAAATCTTCTAACATAATAATGCCAAGCACTGAGCCAGGAAGAGGGCCACCTTGGTAGTGTAATTGTCCAATATAGTCGATGTCTTACCCACAAGGGCCAAAGTCACCATCTACCTTTAACCTAGACTCCCATCCCTGCACTTATCCTCAGTGGATCCAGACTTGACTGAGTAACTGACATCCTATTTTTAAATACTAAACAGAAGAGACAGGGTCATGAGGGGAGCAGAGTTGGGGGTGTGTAAGATCCTGAAGATGAAAGAGTTAAAAGTGAGGCATTAGGCTCTACAGCGATCATGAAGAGAAGGCACTGGTGGGGACAAGCTGAGTGGGAGAGAGGAGCTACCCACCACCAACACCAGTTGTCAGTGGCCTCTGTATGGTTTGAAATAGAACTTGACCTGAAAACGGTATGTGTTTTTTACATTCTTCTGGACTATATGTGTGTAACAGGTTAATACTGAGATTGTTTAACAACGGACTGTACCATCAATTCCTTCCACCCTTAAGGATGTAGTTATGGGGTTTTATTAACACCCTACAGCCCTAGCAGCCATGAATTATCTACCATTATTAAAGGCAAGTGAGAGTTTCCACGAACTCAAACACAAAGAAGGATTGAGGATATTCATAACTTACTATTTTCAATCTGATAGCTGTTTCCAGGGGCAACAATTTGCTTCTAAACTGGCCAAGAGACATGAGACCAGCTATGCATCTCAAAGATCCACCAGCCCACATATGTATTCCCAACCTGATGGCACCTGGAGAAGTTCCAGCCATCTAAAGATGAATTACGCCAATAGCACATTCTCCTGAATTCACTTTGTCTTGGGCAAGTAAGAGAGGGGTTGTTTTCAAGGAAGATTCGGGCTATGTGCATTTTAGGCAGGGTAGCATGCTTTTCCCTTGTCATGCCTGCAGGTAGGGTGCCCTTGTGACCCACGTGGGTTCCATTCCCCACCGACTGCTGGCAGGAAATTGACTGCTCTAACGTGACTGGCACATGGACATGCAGCCTCCCCTCTAGGAGGCAGATCAAGCTGACTTTTAAGAAATATGCTTGCTGTCTCTGACTGTGTTTGTTTTGTTGGCAGGCCCGGAGAATGCCAAGGCTCCCGGCGAGCTGCAGTCTGGATGAGTGGCCGCGGGGTTCCGCCGGGAGACCCGCCTGCCCGAGCCAAGAGAAGCACATTTCTTCCCACAATGGGCTGCTTTCTTGTCTTCTCGCCTTCCCTGCCCTCTGTCCAGAATCACCCTTGGTGCTGCCTCATTTGGGGGTGCACCGGGCCCTTTGCCTCTCATGTGGATTTGAGGAAATCGGAAGGAGCAGGGGATTTGACTCTCCTTCAAAAATCAAGAGCAAATAACATCTTCAATTCCAGAAGTTTTCAAATTTTTTTTTTTAAGCAGCAGCGAGATGAGAGAATTTCCCAAGGGAATGGAGATGCTCTATATCTCCACTGGGGTGCTGTCTGTATGGGCATAAGGATTTGTCAAAATCCAATGAATGTATACTTAATATGTATGCTTTTGATGGTATGTAAATTGCGCTTCAATAAAACTGACTTGTTATAAAGCAGAACTTAAGCCCAAAAAATAAAATAGATTTTTAAAAAGCAAATCATCGAGTTCCAGTTCTGGGTAAGATGGAGGAAATATGGCCCATCTTGTTTCTCCCACAGAATGCAACTAACAACCTTGCTGAGAATGCATGGGACAGCATCTGGGGACTCTGAAAAAGAAATTGTAGCAGGCTGATTGGAAAAAAAAAAAATCAGGACTCAAAGCAAGACCATCCAGCAGTGACTTTCTGGAATTTTTTTTTCCACTAGTATCCCCAGCCTGGACCCCAAGGAATGCCGAAACCCAGAATTAGGCACAGGGTGCAGACAGTAAAAGCTGCAAGAGAACCTTCATTTCAGTCTAATGAGAAAGGATGCCCCTAAGGGTCCGGGGAGGGGGGTAATTTCCCATATTTATGCTTTTCCTATTATCCTCTGTCCCAGCCCCCAAGCAATCTGATGACAGACAGCAGTGGCAATGGTGGGGGCAGCAGCAGCTGGGTATTACGTAAAACTTGAGAGAAGAGAAGAGCTCCATTGTTTTCTTACTCTCTCTCTCCTCCCACTTCTTGGCCCCAGACTCAAACACAGTCATGGGAAGTACAGACAAGAGGGGAAAACACAGCCCCGGATTGGATTTCTGGTCAGAAGAGCCAGGAAGGGCAGAAGAGGGCTATGGGAGCCGGAAAGCATTAGGGACATCGTAGAGAAGAGAATTCTTGAGATTGTTTGCCTCTCTTGATCTCACAAAGCCAGGCCAGGTGCTGAGAGCCTCTCATTTGTTCTCCCCGGGGCGGTGCCCTGAAATGCTCCTTTCTGTGCTTTGTCCCCATCCTGCAGAGGCCGGCAGGCTTTCTGCATATGCTCGCTGGCTGTCTGCAAAGGTTCACACTCACCATCCATGCGAGCACATGCTGGGACCTGGCCACAAGAGGAGGGGCGTTGGGGTTATGAGAACTTTGGGGGTGCCCCTGGTCCACTTGAGGGTGTCTACAAGTGAAGCATCCCCAGTAGCTCATGGGCAGGCTTCCTGATGGAGTCCATGAAGATGTTAGCAGGATCTGCATCCCTCTGATAAGTTCAGAGCCCTGGTTGCTGTGCTCCCAGCCTCTCCCAGCCCTTTAGTCGCACAGCTCATCTCAGTGTTCTGGATGGGGTGAGATAGAAGTGGGCCTTTGGGCAATGTGATTGTGGAAGCCAGGCCCTCACTCACATTCTCTGACTTTCCCCCACTGGAGAAATTATGAACTGAAGGGGTCTCTGTTGACACTGAGCTGTGCCGCCATGGAGCGGAAGATGACATGGGTAAAGTGAAATTGTTCTTATCCTCTTCAGTGTGTCTGTTCTTGGGTTTTTTGCTTCAGTGATGTGCTGGAACTTCTCCACTGGACTCCCAGATTCCCACACAGGTCCTCTGGTCCAGGGGTGACGGTCAGGATCAATGTTCTGTCAGGGGGATGACGTACAAACTCTTATTCCGCCATCTTGCAGGTATCACTTGCCTTCATGATACTTTCTTGATATTTTTGTTTATGTTTGAGATTTTCCATAATTAAAGCCTTTTTCAAAAAGAATGAAAAGAGATCCCTCAAGTTAAAATGGAGCTGGAAGGCCACAGGTCTACTCAAGTGTTCCCCTCTCTCCAGTAGTCCCATCTGGGCTATTCCAACTCACCCCTAGCCCTCTGAAGCACAACTTAATTTAAATAATTAAGGAAAAGGTCATCAAAACCTATCTTGCTGAAAACATAAAAGCCTGGTTCTGACAGCAAGATTGGTTCTATTTGGCCACACTCCCACGATGACAACCAACTAATATTTTTCAGCCACCTCCATATTGAAGACTGTTTCGGGCCCATCAGTGAGTGCAAAGAGCATGTGTCACACACATCCCCTATATTCAGAGGGTCAGAGTTTGTGGTCAGGTCATTTGGGGAAAGAGGGGTAGCTTTCCCTTTCGTTGTACCCTCCATAGTGGAAGGGAGAACCTGTTGTTCCTTCGTGTTATCTTCTTTTATCCTTCATGTCGTGTAAGTGAAGAATTAGACCCTCCCACAGAGTCACAGGTCGAGTGATGGCCATAGTGAAAGTGTAGGATCAGCTAACGGGGAACAGAGGTATTTTCCTAAGCCAAACCAGCCATTTGAATAATGGTGGAACCAGCCAAGTTAGATATCCCCGTTGGTCCTATGAGAACCCACCCAAGAAATGAGTCCTGTTTGTCACCGTGCTCCACTTCAAGTAAGTCCCATTGCTTTGAAATATCTCAAAATGCCGCATCAGAGGCAACCCTTGAGAATCTCTGGAGTCAGCTGATTTTCTTCGGTGTCCATTGTAAGCTTCTTTTATGAGCATCAGGCACATTGGCCTGTAGTGGTTGCTGACACTGACACCCCCGGGGGAAGTCAGGAAGTTTTCCTTGATATTCCCCAATAATTCTCCCTCTCCAGCTCACTGTAGCTTTCTTCTTCAATTAGAAATGTAAATGTGATTGCCTCGGCTTGATAAGCAGGTTTTCATGGTAACGTGGGGAGGCCATTGGCCCCCTGGGAGGATAAGCTGTCTGTCTGCTGGCTTCCAGCAAGGGGGATGTTGTTTATTAGAACAATGTCACAGGGTGATTGATACAAACTTCCAAAGAGCACTGTCATCCAAGGAATCTTATTAAATGGGGGAACTACAGCGCCAGGTTCTGGGCCTGGGAGTTCTGTTCACCCACATGAAGAGCTTAACAGGGTACCGAATTGGAAACTGTCTTTGCCTCTTCTATTCCCCGCAACCTTCTTCTGGAGCCAGAAGTCAAGGAATGACTCCGTTCGCTAGCCTCTACGAAGGAGCCGCTTGCACATACTCAAAGTGCCAAGTTGATGATTTGATTGAAGAAACGTACCAGCCAGCACCTTTTAGAGAAAATGTTGCAAAGGATCCAGGTGAAGCGGAACCAGAGTTGTTTATCATCATTTTGTCTGCTTGCTTGTTTTCTTTTGGTTTGGTTTGGTTCTGCATCATCACTGCCAGGACACTGCACCAGCGTCTCTGCTGAAGAGCTATGTTAATACACCACTGCGCCGACAAATTAACCTGCCTACCTCTCCACCCTCACGACTCCCCTCTCCTTTCACTTTCTTTATTCCAGCCACACCAGCCTTCTCTTTCACCCCGTCACCAGATCTTTGCACATGCTGTTCCATCTGCCTAGAAGACTATTCCCTCCTTCCATCTGGCTAACTCCCCGCCATCCTTCATGTCTCTGCCTATATACCACTTCTACGGAGAGGCCTCCCTGACTCTAATTTAGTCTAATTTAATTTAGTCCCCCTGTTTTATGTTCTAGTCTAATTTAGTCCCCCTGTTTTGTGTTCTCACAACTCCCAACATTTGCCCTTTCTAGAATGTAGCACAATGGTAATCACAAGGTGATGTACACCATCTTTTTCTTCCAGGCTTCTCTTCCACTAGCTTGTAAGCTACTGACAGGCAGGAACCACATCTGTCTTGTTCCTTGCTGGACACTCAGGGCCTAGCACACGGTGTTTAATAAATAATTGCTGAACGAATTTGATGGGAGGGAAAGAAAAAGGCATAGGGAGACAGACATGGAAATAAGGATGCTTTAGCACAATGATATATAATGAGAAGAGTTTCAAACAAACGATGCAATGCACCTAATAAATAAAATAATAGATTTATTCCAGATTTCCCACCCTACGCTCCCTCTCGCTGCTTCTCAGAATATAAGGACTTCCCCATAATGTGATCTCCTTGGGTTCGCACAGTCCTTTGGACGGGTTGACAGGCGTCGTTCTCCTCCCTCACGTTGTTGATAAGGTGATGGAGGTTCAGCAGGCTTCCCTGACCTGTTCAAGGCCATTCAGCTGAGAAAAGGCAGCACCCACACTTGAACCCAGAGCATATGGGGCATCTACTGCCCCAGCACAATCGGGTCTCCTTCCCTGGCCCCGTCTCCATTCCACCCGCAGGGGAAAATGTTAGGGAACCTTTCTTTATCGCTTCCCCACCTGCTCCTTTGGAAAAGAGATGTTTGCCACTGAAGGAGCTGTTAAAATGAGCAGGAACTGCTTGATTTGCAGGTGCTGTAAATAAAGATGAGACTGCTGAGGTCCCAAAGGTGATTTAACTTTAATTGCAGCCAGAACAGATCGGCGAGTGAGAGGTGACGCAGACACGATGCCCGGGAGAGGCGGGGGACAAAGTATAATAAAGTTTATTTTTTCCTTCTTCTCTGCAAATAATGCCGTTAAAAGCTAGTTTGCACCTGATGACATCAAATGAGATGGTTTTGAAGTGCAAAGGAGCTTTCATACCAGGGCACTCAAAGTGGCCATCAAAGTAAAATGGAGTTGTTTACAAAATCTGCCCGAATTCGCTTCAGCCTGCACTGATTCACCTGCAGCTGCTGTGTTTCCAAGAACGCAGGAGATGGAAGCATACAGCTCATTTATGCAACACATTTTTATCGAGCACCTCCTCTGTGCCAGATACTGTCTAAGCACGAGGGATAGAAGACGGAGCAAAGGAAAATCCTTGCCTTCGCGGCAAAATTCTAGGGCTGCCCTTCCCATCACAGCCATGGGAATGGGTCCCCAAGATGTGCAGTGCCCAACTTGCTCAGTTGTACACAGCGGCCCTGAGTCTCCTGCGCTGCTCCTATCCTTGCAAAACCATTGTCATTTCCCAGCGGGAATGGTTGTTGGACTTTCCTAACTGGCATCCCTAATCCTACCCTGCGCCCTGAAAGTCTTCTCAACACAGCAGATCCATTCTGTTAAAAGCATAAGTTAGAGCCTGTCACACCTCTGCTCATACCCTCCAGTCGCACCAACTAGCTCCAAGAAAAAGTCTTGACTTCATCTCCTGCTCCCCCACCCCACCCCTTCACCCCCCCAAGCCGCCCTCCTCCAGCCACCCCATCTCCTTGCCAAGCATTGTCCTGCCTCGGGCCCTCTTCCCTCTTCCCTCTGCCAGAAGTGCCCCTTCCCAAGATACCAGACCCCCTCCCTCGCCCATTCAAGTCCTTGCTGAGATGTCATCTTCTCAGTGAGGCCTCCCCAGCTATCCTATTTAAGACTGCACACACAGCCCTGCCCCATGCCCCGTACCCTGCTCTGGTGTTTTCCTAGCACTTACAGACCACATGATTTCTATATGATGTTATTTGTTTACTGTCTGGCCCCTGCCCCTGCCCCAGTGCCCAATGTCAGCTCCCCAGGGGCAAGGATTGTTGTCTGTCTGTCCCCTGATGAGTCCCCAGGGCCTAGAGGAGTGCTAGATGTATGGCAGGTGCTCAGCAAAGATTAGCTGAATTAATGGATGGATGAGAGCTGGGGAGACAAACAACAAACAAGCAAATATGTGTGTATACACATATATATTACAACACATTATAGACCAGATATACATATATTATAAATGTACCCTATGTGCATATATTCATTCATAGTTGGGGAGACAGACAACAAACAAGCAAATATGTGTGTGTGTGTGTGTGTGTGTGTGTGTGCACGTGCATATATATGTAACACACACAAGAAGAGGCAAACATATATACACAAACACATATATATACACACACCATATACATACGTGTGTGTGTATTGATTCATAGCTAGGGAGACAGACAAACAGCAAATATGTACATATATACACATATATACTGCAAAATATTATGTATTATATATGCATATATTATAAAGATATTATAAGTGCAGGTATTCATAGCTGGGGAGACAGAAAACAAATGGGCAAATATTTGTATATATATGTATATGCATATGGATACGTATACACACACAGGCAAACATATAGATACACACACATACATACACATAAACATATATATTCACCTATTTGTTGTCTGTCTCCCCAACTATAATTCACTCACGATTCAACCAATCTTTGCTGAGCACCTACCATATATGTGTGTATATGTGTACACATATACTACGTGCGTGCCCACACATATATAAAATAATTGGCAGATCCAAAGAAACCCACCATCAGGGGTTCTGTCCTCAGGGTTCCTGGCTTGTCTTCTGTTTTCTTCAGTTCCCAGCAGGGTTGGTCAAAGTCTCCACATCATCCTCCAACCCTCTCCTCTGCAGCAGCCTTCACTACGGTTTTCTCCTAAACTGGTGGGACCGTGCAGCTGATGCTCTATCTGGCCTTCTTTGGGTGGACTCTGTATCAGGATTCAGGGTGCAGGGCAATGAAGAAGCAGAGAAAATGCTAGGATGCCATGCCCACCTCAACAGCCTCCAGGAGCCCTTTGAAGTGGTAGGGATCACACTAGGACCAGCAAAGCAGCCTTTACTGGGCACTTGCTCTATGCCTGATGCTCTCCTAGAGCATTGCCTGGCTTGCTTCCCTTGATCCACAAAGCCACCCCAGAAGGTGGGGATTATTATTATTGCCCCCATTTTATAGATGAATAAACTGAGGCTCAATATGGTTCCATCCTTGCCCCAGATAACACAGCAACCTAGTGTCAGGGCTGGGACTCAAACTCCAGTCTGACTCCCAAGGCTCTAAATTTTTGCTGCTCCAAGTGTGGTCTGTATGCCCGCAGCATCTGCATCACCTGGAAACCTATGAAAAATGCAGACTCTCAGGCCCACTCCAGACCCATTGAACCAGAACCTGCATTTTAATAGAATCCTCAGGTAACCCAAATGCACGACAGCTTAAGTTTAATCTCCACTGTGTCAGACGTTTGAATCAGCTGGAGAGCTTTAAAAAGTCTGGATGCCCAGGCCACAGCCCAGGCCCAGTAAATCAGATGCTCTGGGATAGAATCTAGACATTAGCCATCTTTGAAGTTCCTCAGGTGATTCTAATGCAAAAAAATTTGCTCTAAACCAATTTCTCAAAAATTCCTCTCCCCAAACAATGACATCAGTCCCACGCCTACAAAATCAGAATCGCCAGAGACCTAAGAACCTGCACATTTAACAAAAGCCCTAGGTCGTTTTTAAGATCTTGAAAGAATGGGAAGCACTGGCCTAAACACTAGGATAAATTACAGCTCAATATCTATGGGTTGTCTTCAGGAAGCTGAACTTTTTAAATGTACTTTATTGTAAAATATAACACGTGCAGAAAATCGCACAAAGGCACAGTTTAGCAACTACTTGTAAAGTGAACATCTTTGAAACAATCACCCAGGAGAAGAAATAGAATGTGGACAACATCACAAAAGCCATCCCTGGGTCCCTCTCCTATCAGTGTCTCTCCCGCTAGAAGTAACCTTGATCTTAACCTTTATGGTCAACATTTATTTGCTTGTCTTTATATGCTCATCTCCTTTTGTATGCCTACCTAAACAATGTACTCACTTTTGCCTGTTTTTTATTTTATATGGATGGGATCATACTACGGATTCCCTTTTGTGTATTGATTCTTTACTCAACGTTATATATGTAATTCATGCTGTGGCTCGTTCACTTTCATTTTTGTATAATATTCTCCTGTATAAATATACCACATTGTAAAAATATACCATTAGGTTGATGGATAATAATCTTGTTTATAGTTTGGGCTATTACAAACAACGCTATTCTGACCTTTTCCTCTATGTGTATCCCAACGCACAAATGCACTCAACTCTCCAGGGTAAATACTTAGGACTCCAATTGCCGGGGTTTTAAATATATATATTACCCACTTTGCTGGATCATGCCAAATGCTCCCAGCCAGAGCGTTTAAAAGTTCCTGTAGCTACAAGTGCCTGTCCATTTAATGGTGATCCCTCTTGTCTACCTCTTCACAACAAGGTACAGACGACAAAAAGAGCAATTAGGTGGCAGCTTTCTCTGTCTTGAAGTCAAAACCCTCTTCTTTCTCAGCCCCGCGAGAAAAAGATGAATGCCGAGCAGTGGAAATCACGGGAGTTGTTTAATGATGAACTTGCTCCAGGTTGAGCCCGGATAGCAATCATTTCCTCTGGGTTTCCACTGACGACTTCGTAAATGGAGAGCATCCATCATGGGGAGAGGCATGTGGAATGACAAGGCGCTTGTGCCATAATGATTTTCCTTCCTGTTTATCGCAAAGAAGACGATCAATTAAGGCAGGAGCACTCGAGTGGGACCTGTTGCAGAGTGTTTGACAACAAAAGGAGAAGATCAGACAGGCTGCTAACAGATCTGGCCAGTGACTAGTGCCTCCTTTGTGTGGATCTGGCCACCTGCTCATCTCCTGTTCTCAAACACCGGAATGTGAAACCATCTCTCCCTCCTTTTCTCATTCATTCATTCAACCTGTAGCCATTGAGAGCCTACAAGCACTAGAGATCCAACACCAAACCAGCAGACACAGTCCTGCCTTCCAGGACCTTACATTCTACTAAGAAAATAAATAAAGCACAGGGCATCACTGGGTTTGGTGTTCACTGAGCAGCCATATTGTGCTGGGTGCTCCACATTCAGAGATGAACAAGACATGGTCCCTTTCTTCAAGAAGCTGACCATATCTAGTTTAGCTGACTTCTGTGCACAATGTGATAGGAGCTGTGATAGATGTAAGTACCAAATACCTCTCAGAGCTCAAACAGAAACATCTAGATCAACACTCTGGACTCTGATATGCTATTCCATTCACAAGGATTAATTCATAACTCTGTCTAGTAGGAAAGCAGAGGCCTGAGGGGATGGGACACAGCACCCACAAGTTTTGGGGATAAATTTCAGGGGAAAACATTGGTAGCACTGGGAGTACAAGAAGCTTTCAAGGCAGCAGATCCTAATCAGCCAAGGAGAGTTTGTCATACTTGATTCCCAGTAGAGAGAAGGCAAAGGAAGACGCTATCCTACCTCAAATTTCTGCCCCGGATCTCCAAAACAATAGGAAGTATTTATAAAGCCTGTTCACATGTGTTCCCTCAATTAATGCCCACAACTCAAATGGGTGGGCATTAGAATCCATATTTTACAGAAAAGGAAGGTTCAGCCATGAGAGGTAATTTTCCCAATGTCACACAGCTAGTAATTCGCAAAACCACAATCTGAACCCAACTCTACTTGACTCTAAAACCCTTTGACAGTGTCTCTAACATCTCTTGGTGAATGCAGTGTACAACATGGAAGTTTATTCAAGCATCCCTTTATCCTTTCTCCAGAAGGTAGAAGTTGTCCCCACTCTGGTCTTGCTTGGCTAGCCCCAATCTAGTTCACCAAAACTCTATCCCCAGTAACCCACGCGTAGTGTGTCTTTTGTGTGACCTGGACCCCAAGGACGAAGAATGCTGTCCCTGCACACTGCTATGCTTGTGTCTCTGTGTGTTGGGGAGGTGAGTATGAAACTGAACATGGGACCCACAGGAGGGGATCAGCTTAGCCCAGAGCAGCTCCTGCTCCAACTGCTCCTGGCCACCTGTGCTGCTGGGCTGACGAGGACAGCATTTGTGGCCACATCTGTGTTCTTCCTGTAATATTATTTTCTTAACATTTTTTACTTTCAGATAACTCAATTTTTAGATTTAAATAATTTATTAAAATACTAAAATATTAAAATACCATAAATACTACTAGTATCACTTGCCATTAATTCTACCAACAGTAAAAATTTAAAAACAATGAAGACAAAACAACATTGAATTCTTTTTCTAGATACTGTTGCCTGCTAAAGTCTAAGCGTCTGTGGCCTGGTCTCTCTTTATTAAAAAGGAAGATTAGCATGTGGTGGAGAGGTGTTAAATCAGACGAACATCATACTGAGACACTTCATTTGATATAATTGGGATTAAAGAAAATTGAAATAGAAATAAATTTTCACTCTGTGATTCAGTATTTTATAATGTAATCTGTGTCTATGTAATACTTAAAGTAAAATAAATGTCAAGTACCACCATCTTGCACATCTTGGAAACATTGCCTTAAAGTCGCTGCATAAGATATGTAGATAATAATAATAATAGCAGTTACCGTATATTGAGGTATTTACTATAGCAGTTTTATATACACGGTCTCTAATCTTCACAAATACTACAGTCTTCACAAACACTGCAAAAGGTGATTGTCATCCCCATTTTATAGATGAGAAAACTGAGGTAGAAATTTAGTCTCAAGATTACAACGTCACTAAGTGGCAGATCCTGAATCTAAAACAGGTTCTCTCTGGCTTCCAAGAATATTAGAAAGTCTAAAGAGGAACAGCTGGGATTCTCATCTACCATTGGTGGCGATGGTATAAGACAGAACAACCACTTTGGAACGCAATTCGACTATTTGCTAAAGATATACACATGCATACCCTATGACTCAGCAGTTGCACACCCTACTCAAGAGAAATGAGTGGATATGTCCACCCAAAGACTTGTACAGAATGTCTGTAGTAGCTAAATCCATGATAGACAGAAACTGCAAACAATTTAAATGTCCTCCAAAGGGTAACCGGATAAACAAATAGAATACTACTCAGTAATAAAAAGGAACCAGCTACGGACACAGGCAACAACATGGATGAGTTTCAAAAACATTATGCTGAGTGAAAAAAAAGAAGTCTTACACAAAAGAGGATGTACTGTAATATTCCGTTTATATAAAGTTGAGGAATAGTCTAATCTGTAATGATAGAAGTCAGAATGGGGATTACCTCTGGGGAGGGAAATTGATAGGAAAGGTGCATAAAGGAACTTTCTGGAATGAGGGAAATATACTACATCTTGATCTGAAGATAAAGATTATATCTATATGGCGCTTGTACAGATATGTACATATGTAAAAATTAACCAAGTTATACATTTAAGATTTATGCATTTTATTCTACGTAAATGATATCTCAATGAGCTCTTTACAGAAGCAAATACGCCTCCAATTAGAACTCTGAGCCAGTTTACAAGCTTTCTTAGAATTCCACTGCATACTAGAGTCAAAGGGTGTCCAACTCTGCTTGGGATTTCATTGCTCTAAACCCTAGACTTGGATCTGTTTCTTAATTACATCTCTTCTCCCAATACCTTTTAATATACTTGAGGTCAGAGACTCTGTCTCATTCAACTTTCTATCCTCAATTGTGTCTTCTGTGGAGTCTTACACATTGTAGTTCTCAATAAATATTTGCTGGATTGAATTTTCATGACTTCCAATGTTATTTAAATAGTCATGTCATGATAGTTTCATAGAGAGTTAAAATCAAATTTAAATTGAACAAATGCAGCTTTAGTCTCATTCATTTTCAAAGTCCACCGCCGACCCCAGAGTCCCACAATTCAGCCGTTACAGTAGGAAGGGAAGGAGAAGAGCCTTTAAAAGAAGAACAGGTCCAGCTTCATCTGCACAGTCCTCTAACTTTGTGTGAACAGCTCCCAAAGAAAGAATTTCTTAAAGTTCTGTTTGTAATTATTGTCCCATGGAAGACGGAGATAGAAGAGCAAGAGTTAAGTTTCATTATCAATTACAAGCCCTATGGCAATAAAGGAAAAGTAACAATGCTATACTGGCCACAGTCTGTATGGCTTTAGTTCCAGATGCTAATGAACTTGGTCCCTAAACAAGAAAAAAACAGTTGAACCAACAGAAAATTGGACATTGAGCTTATAATGAGTGGTCTTAGGAGGGATTAAGCTCATACAAAATAACCTCTAGCTCTTCAGTAATGGCTTTGAGGGACATGGGCAGGTGAGAAGAATGGATTCTGATAGGAGGAGCCTGAGAGGGGTGCTTTGGATTGAGTCATAGTCTTGGATGGGGCCACAAGGGTGTGCCTCTTGTTCAGATAATCCATTGAGATCCAAGTTGATTCTTGATGCCTTGATTCTCCATTTTTAGGGAGATACTTGAAGAGGGGAGCCTTGTAGTATTCAAAGCCATGGTCCAACACAGTTCCTATCCATCTCAAGGAAGACTACTCAGACCATTGCAGTATCCTGACCTGGGCCCAAGGGTGAAGATTGAGGTGGGGACGGAAAGTAGACACCACTGTATCCTTCTTTCACTATGTCTTCTTTAACCCCTACATCCAACATATATGTCTATCTTCTTTTTTAAAGATCCCAGTGTCAAAGTCAGGTTTATAATAGTTAACATCTATTGAGTATGTACTATGTGCTATGTACCATACCAAGCAATTTACATTATCCTATGTAAGCTTTATGAGCTAGATATTATCCCCACTTTATAGGTAGGAAAACTGTGGCTCAGATTATTGACAAAGGTTACATGGCCAATAAGTGATAAAGCTGAGATATGAACCCAGTTTGTCTGACTCCAAAGCCCAAGTAAGTTTAGAAAGATTGAAATCTCTCAGGTTACTGCAGGAACCAATGGGAATTTCTATTATATAGAAATACATGGAAAACCTACTAAAGGCCAAACCATGACCTTCCTATCACTGCTAAAAATAAAAGATAACCTAATTCCTGGAGTGAGTGAGTACTGTATTAAGCGTTATTGTCAGAGAACACAACTAAAAGGAGCCGTCTCATGGACTTATCATGCCAGTTTCAAAAGCTAAGCTTCTCAGAATCCACTGGACATCCAAAGGAAGATCATGCTTAAGCATCTTTGCTGTCCATCATTCAATTTTCAAACCATTTATGGCAGACCACCGTAACATCTTCCCCTGTCATTACACAAAGAATAGGAATTATCCAGATTTCCTGATTTGATTTCTGAGCCCTGCCTTATATGGGGTCAGAAAAAAATCACAAAGTGAACCTATATCATCTCCCCTTCCGTGGAAGTAAATGAAAACCTCTGTGCCAGAAAGATTTTCTGTCTCCTCTTCCTGGGAAATTTGTCGGTATCTGCAACACTCATTTCATTACGTGCCTTGCAAGTGTTTCAGAAGGATAATCACTCGGAGCACCTCGGGGTTAACACAACGCTGATTGTTCTCTTTTTCCAGGTGCTTCTGGCCGCCTGGGCCAGGTGATTCTGCTCTTGTCACGGCCTCTTTGGCTGCAACCTAATCTCTCCATCTTGCAATTGACTAAGAACTGTCCTTTATGAAATCTCCTGTCGAAAAGGTGAAGTAAAAACTCATGCCCAATGTGTTCAGGGCATACAAGGTCAGAATTTGCACTTGTTCTTAGCAGAAGTTTCGGTGAAAGAGAAGAGTCAGCACAGGGCATCTGCTATGGGCCGAATGTTTACATCCCTCTCAAATTCATATGCTGAAGCCTCACCTCCGACATGATGGTATTTGGAGGTGACGCCTTTGGGAAGTAATTAGGTTTAGATGAGGTCATGGGGATGGAGGCGCCGTAATGAGATTTGTGACCTTATAAGGAGACAAAGAGCCCAGAGTTCTCTCCGGCTTATGAGGACACAGTGGGAAGGTTGTCTATAAATCGGGAAATGGGCCCTCACCTGACACCAGATCTGGGGCACTTGAACTTGGACTTCCAGCCTCCAGAACTATGAGAAGTAAATGCTTATTGTTTAATCCACTCAGTCTATGGTATTTTTTTAATAGCAACCTGAAGTAAGACACCATCGTATAAACTGAGTTGTGACCACCATAGAATATCAAATCTCAGAGCCAGTGGTCAGATCTTAAAACCACAACAATCTTCGCCCATCTCCCTTTCTGAAGGCCCACCACTAAGAACTTTATTTACTTAGTAGAACAAAAGTGAATGCTAGTTGAACTTTTATTACATGTCCGACATTCCTCTAATTCTTAAAACCACTCAGCAATGGGTACTTTTAATCCCCATTTTGCAAAATGAGGAAGTTCAGGTGATCTGATTTGCTCAAAGCTACATAGATAGTAAAGGGCTGAACCAGGATTTGAACCAAGAACCCAAACTCCACACTTTGGGCCCCGTAAACACACAGTTCTCATTGGGTTGTGAACTATTAAGTGTTATCATTAATGTTCACCCTAGGATAAAAGAGTGAAAGTCCAATCTTTTTTAAGAAAAAAACTGAGATCCCACATGGTGGCACAGGAGAATGGAGGATGGGAATAAAGACAACTCCTGCATGCAACTTCCAGAGACCGTGAATGAATGGCCTCATAGTAGCACAGGGGGAAATGCAGGCATGTAAAAATTGTCCCTGCCTAGGGGCTGGCCCCGTGGCCGAGTGGTTAAGGTCGTGCGCTCCGCTGCAGGCGGCCCAGTGTTTCGTTGGTTCGAATCCTGGGCGCGGACATGGCACTGCTCATCAGACCACTCTGAGGCAGCGTCCCACATGCCACAACTAGGAGGACCCACAATGAAGAATATACAACTATGTACTGGGGGGCTTTGGGGAGAAAAAGGAAAAAAATAAAATCTTTGAAAAAAAAAAAATTGTCCCTGCCTCACACCCATTAGGATGACTACTATCAAAAAAAATAGAAAATAACAAGTGTAGGCGAGGATGTAGAGAAATTGGAACCCTTGTGCACTGTTGGTGGTACCGTGGAAAACAGTATGATGGTTCCTCAAAAATTAAAAATAGAACTACCATATGATCCAGTAATTCCACTTCTGAGCATATACCCAAAAGAATTAAAAGCAGAATTTCAAAGAGATATTTGTACACCCATGTTCATTGCAGCATTATTCACAATAGCTAAACCATGGAAGAAACCCAAGTGTCCATGTATGAATGACTGGATAAGCAAAATGTGTTATATCCATGCAATGGGATATTATTCAGCCTTAAAAAGGGAGGAAATTCTGACACATGCTACAACATGGATGAACCTTGAGGTCATTATGCTAAGTGAAATAAGCCAGTTACAAAAAGACAAATAATATATGATTCCACTTACATGAGACACTTAGCATTGTCAGATTCAGAAGGACAGAAAATAGAATGGTGGTTGCCAGGGGCTGGGGGGAGGGAGAAATGCAGAGTAATTGTTTAATGGGTACCAAGTTCCAGTTTTACAAGATGGAAAGAGTTACGGAGATGGATGGTGGTGACGGTTGCACAACAATATGAACACACAATATCACCGAACAGTACAGTTACAGTAGTTAAGATAATAAATTTTATGTTAGGTGTATTTTACCACAATAAAAATAATTCAGAAAATGAATTGATCTTGATTTCAACCAAAGAACTCTAACTAGTAGAAACTAGCATCAGGTGTGCAATTTACTTTTGACACCAGCTCTTTGCACTGTCTGCCACCTAATGAATAAAACATGAAGTCATCCTTGACTCTTTCATGTCCCTCAGTCCTCACATCCAATTAGCCACCATGTCGTCAGTTCTACTCTCACATATTTTTCAAATCGTTCTCCACTCTAAATAATCACTTCTACTTAATTCAGACCCTTCATGACTCTTGTCTGGCTCCCATCTCACTTATTATTTCCTCCAAACCATCTTCCCAACTGTGGCCAAAATGACCTTTACGAAGACCCAGTTCAATCCTTTCTCCCCTTTATTTATATATCCCTTAAAGGACTGACTACTATCTATACGATAAAATTCAAGTTTCCTGTCCCAGCATAAAAAATATAATTTCATTCTGCCTCCATTTTCAAATTCTTTTCTCACCAGCTCTGTCCTTGGGAGGACGGAGCTCTTGTCCTATCTGTTCTAGAACTCTCTAGAAACATACGGTTCTCTCCAACACAATGGGTGTTTCAGGCCTATGTCATTCCACACGCACACTGTTTGTCTTGTCTGGAACGTTGTTCACTTCCTTTCCACCTGGAGAGCTTCTATTCCTTCTTACACTGCAGCATAAACGTCACCTCCTCCAGAAAGACTGTCCTGCCAAAAGTAATCATTCTCCTCTCTGTACTTCCTTCACAACTTGTATAAACTTATAAAGTACTTATCATAGTGCCCATTGCATCCTAAACACTGAATCATTTGTTAGCATTATTAATATTTTGTTGTAGAGTGTTGTAACATATATGTTTACAAGTTCACCTCTACTGCAAGACTGAGTTCTTTAAAAGCGGGGACTGGGGCTGGCCCAGTGGCATAGTGGTTAAGTTGAGCATGCTCTGCTTTGACACCCTGGGTTCAGTTCCCAAGTACAGATCTACACCCTCATCAGCCATGCTGTGGTGGCAACCCACATACAAAATAGAGGAAGGTTGGTCACAGATGTTAGCTCAGGGCAAATCTTCCTCAAACGAAAAAGAGGAAGATTGGTGACAGACATTAGCTCAAGGTGAATCTTTCCCAGCAAAAAAAAAAAGTGGGAACTGATTATTATTTACCTCTGCATGTTCATCACCTTAGTACAAAATCCAGCAGAGAGTAGGTATAGCAAGAACGGAAGGTTCAGAACGGCTCTTTATTCAATCCCTCCTTCCTCATCCTCAAGAGAAGGGACTATTAACCTTATAGTAGTCTGGGTTCCAGGTCAATGATTGGGCCACGGTTACCAGTGGGCAGGGTCACTCTTCCCCTGGTCTATCCAAGCATCCAGATCCTACAGAGCAGCAAGTCAGGTCATCTTGAGCCCTTTTCCTTTCTCCTCATACAATCCTAGGACATGCCATCACTTCCTCTGATTGTTATAGTGACATTTTGGGGTTTAGAAGTTAATAGAGGTCCCAACAGATTCTTATATAAGGCCACATACTTCAGCCCACTTTACTAGCAAATTTTAGAATCTCAGCCAAACAATGAAATGGTGCCTTGTTTCCTGTTTGCTAAAATTTTTTGTATTTCACTCCAGAAATCTTGTGAAAAGGGACTATCATGGTGTGAGGAAGAATTTCCAGAATGGCTGGTTGTAACGCCTTTTATCTTTTGTGTTCTAACAGGACCCTGGTCTCATCATTGGCTCTAAGCCTAGACACCCAATGAATGTCTATTAATTTGCGTTTACTATAAAGCAGACCTTTAGTGGACCCTGGATAGTGTTAACACACTCCCATGAGGACAACACATTTTGAAGACACTTCCTGCACACCTTCAACACAGCAAGAGAAAGAACACCCAATTCCTGCCAAAGCAAACTTCACTGCCAACCTCCAAAGCTTTCTACTCTTATATCTAAAGCAGATTTCAGAGGCTTAATTCTTAAGAAAGATTAATAATATATCAGGAACATGAAGGCAACAGGAGCGTAAACTTGATGGCGAACATATAATCAATGTTTCATGATGTTTTTAGAATAGGAGGATATGTAAGCTTCGCTCTCTATAATTCCTTTCCCAGACCTCATAAATAAACAATGACTCTTTTTCCCCATGTTCAACTGATTTATAGGCAGATCTTTAAGTAAAGTGCAGCCCTTCATTACTAATACATTGCGTAATACACTGTAATAAGTGAATATAGTTTGAGTATGATCATTTAATATATTAATAAAGCATCAACGTAACTTAAAGCAACAACCCTTTCACTTGACACAAATAATCTTTGGATAGGAAACAGTAAGTAAGCATGAGAGACCAATGTCCAAAGTATAGAGATCCCAGAAATCCCCACTAGTCGCAAGGGAGCCAGCAGAAAATGACAAAGGATCAGTCAATGGACGCAAATTCTCAAAGCCATCGCAGCATAGCCTGGGAACAACCATGCCCCTCCTTCCTCCTGGCAACAGCAGAAATCATCTTTGTTTTCCCATTGCAAAATCCAGAATCATCAATACAGCCATGGTACAAAACTTTCCTGGGGAAGGCCAGCACAGGCTATCATTTCAAGCCTGACACACTGACCTACCGTGCAATCTTATGGGAAATTAGACAGGAGCTCTTCGCTGAGAACAGAATTAACCCTTGTCATTTAATATTTCATGCCATCCTGGTGGCTTCCTAACAAGCACAAATAGCTACAGCTGAAACGAGGCTTGTTTACCCTGAGTGGGATTTAATGAGAAGGATGGCAAAGCAGCGTGTAGCGTGAAATCTATCACACCTGTGATCGTTAGCGGAGCATCATTGCATTTGTCATGCACTGGGAAAAATTAACACCCGTCCTTTCTGGGTTTGGAAACACAGGAAAAACAGCTACCATCTCAGCTTACAGTGGAACATAATTGAACAAGGAAAAAATGACTTTTTTTTTTTTCCTAGAGTGGCAGGTATAGTAAGAGAAAGAAAGTGAATTACTTTAGGAATGATGTGCTTGCTTTATTTAAAATAGGATGGCTAGTCTCCTGGGTTTTCCATTTCTGTAGCCTTGCATCCCTTTGCTCTTCTTCACCAAAAGAACATCTGTTTTATGAGCTGCGCTCTGGCAGCCCTTCCTCCTCATTTTTCAAATGGTGAACTGCCTCTGCATTATGATTTATGAACCTCAGAGTTCCCACGGTGAGCCTGTCTGGCCAGAAAACTCAGCACTTCTGTTTCAGTTGGCAAAACTTCTGGGCACACAAGGCTCTGGATAAAGCATAATGCAGTGAGCTCCAGTTGAATAGGAAATTGGGCAAGGAGAGTGATGCTCAGTGAAAGATGTGAATTGTGACATAAATGCTAGCTGACCACCAAAGATCAATTCTTCCCTTGCAGAGTGCAGAATTACTGCTGAGAAGTATCTGCCCATCTAAAGACTACATATCCCAGCATCCCTTGCCTCTGGGTAAGGTCATGTGACTTGTTCTCACCAATTGAATGTGAGTAGAAGGGACATGCACTTCCTCCAAAACAAAGTGGGTAAGAAGCATGTGTACCTTCTCCACCTCTTTTTCCCCATCAGCCAACAGAAGAGAGAATTCTGAGGCCCAAGAAGAGAGCAGAGCTACAAGATGGAAGGAGCCTGGGTCCCTGAGTAACTTCATGGAAGGTAGTCCATTTACAAAGGCCTTTTCATGAGCAAGAAATAAACTTCTACTGAGTGAAGCCTCTGGGGTTTCAGGGACTATCAGCTTTAGGAGCTAATGTTACCTTGATTAGTACACAAATCAAAGCACTTTGAAAGAAAGGAGGTGAAAACTAGAAGGCATTATAATGATCCTGGCTTGGCCATGGTAATTCAGGACAAACCTGTATCCTTTTCACATTTTTAAAATCACCGTCTTCTTTATCCTCGTGTTCTCAGGATGCTGCTTCATCATTTCTAACATGTTCTGCATATAGCTAACCACGTCCCCTTCACCTCATCTTCTGCTGTCTTCCTTAGTGCCTTCAAAATCCCAGCTGAATTGCATGATCCTTCACCCATATTATGATCTCAGCTCAACCTCACTTCTTCAGGGAACCCTTTCTTGACTATCCAGATGAAGTCAGATCCCATCATTATAAGCTTTCATAGCTCTAGGTTTTTCTAGTTAGCACTTGTCACAAAAATAATTTTATTTTTATTTGTGTGATTATTTGATTAATTTCATCTCTCCAACTCTAGATGAAGGCAGAACTGTGCCTAGGTTTTGCTCACCATTTTCTCACCGATGCCTAACATATATTTAGCATTCAGTAAATACTAATAAATGGATAAATCATACTAAAAATTATTGAATGCTTACTATATTCCAAGCACTTTACATTCTCTTATTTACTCCCTCCCCCAAGACCCTGTAAGGTCACTATTACTATCATCATTCCAGATATAAAGAAACTGAGGTTCTGAGAAGTTAAATACAATACCCAAGGACGTATAGCTTACAAGGAGTAGAACTGAAATTCGAACCCAAATCTGTCTGTGTCAAGACCTCTCCATGTGTATGAACATGCATAGAAATATTTTTTATCTCATCTCTCAATAGTGTTTATTTTTAAACAATTCATATGTATCATTTCTATACGCTCAATAAACTCCCTTTTGTGTGTGTTTGTTTTTATTAAGGCATAATTTGCTTACAATGAAATGCAAAGATCTTAACATTTTAATCAGTTTTAACAAATGTCTACACCCATGTAACCCACACCTCTAGCAAGATATAGAATATTTACTATATGGAGATTGCTGATGTTTTACTGGACATCATGTTGGGATTCCTTGTTCTGGGATGCACCACTGGAGCACCCCAGAGTGGAGCAGAGGCTTCACTCACTAGAAATTTATTTCTTGCTCATGAAAAGACCTTTGTAAATGGACAGCATTCCATGAAGTTACTCTGGGACCCAGACTCCTTCCATCTCGTAGCTCTGCTCTCTTCTTGGGCCTCAGAATTCTCTCTTCTGTTGGCTGAGGGGGAAAAGAGGTGGAGAAGGTACACACACCCCGTAAAGCTTCCTTGTGCTCCCTCACTTTCAATTCCATCCCCTCCCCTAGAAGCAGCTATTGTTCTGATTTTTCACAATTGGCTAGTTTTCCCTCTTTTAGAATTTCAGAGAAATAGAACCATTCAGTATTTCTATGTTGTTGCATGGAGCAGTTGTTCATTTCTTTTTGTTGCTGCATAGTATCCCAATATATGGATATACCTTATTTTGTTTATCTGTCTACCTGTTGATGGACATTTGGGTTGGTCCCAGTTTGGGCCTATTATGAATAAAGCTTCTATGAACATTCTTGTACATGCCTTTTTGTCCATATATGTTTTCATCGTCTCAGGTAAAACCTAGAAATGGAACTGCCAGGTCATAAGCTAGGTATATGTTCAAATTTTGAGAAACTGTCAAACCATTTTTTAAAGTAGATATACCTTAGTACACTCACACTAGCAATGCAAGAGAATTCCAGGTTACCTCACATTCTCACCAGCATTTGGGGTTGTTGATCATTCTAGAGGGTATAGTGGTATCTCACTGTGATTTTGATTTACATTTACCTGACGGTTAGTGATGCTCAGAATTTTTTCCTATGTTTGTTGGCCATTTGTGTATCTTCCTTTGTGTAGTATCTGTTAAGTCTTATGCTCAATCTTATTGGGTTTCTTGTAATAAAAAGGAAGGAAGAAAAGAAGGAAGGGAGGGAGGGAGAAAGGAGAGAAGGAAGGAAAGAAAGAAGAAGAATTCTTTCATCAAGCAACTCCACAAGGATCTCCAGTGACTTCCCACCCAACTGGGATCTGGGACAGATTCAAACTCCCAAGTTCAGTATTACATCCTGGTCCATCAAGGAGCACCTTTTATGTTGGACAGAAATAGAAACCTTCCTAGGTCTATCTTAATGCCAGGAACAGTGGAGTGATATACAAGGGCATTCCAGATGGACAAAGAGAACACCCCTGCCTTTGAGGCAAGAGCATCCCAATTAATGGAGAAGCATAAGCTGGAGGGAAGGTGTTACTACCCTCACCCAGGCAAAGGTGATTCCCAAAGTAGGCAGAGACATCAGCATCTACAGCCAAAATTCCTTTATGCTCCAGTGGTGCATCCCAGAAAAGGAATTCCAACATCATGTCCAGTAAAACATCAGCAACGTCCATGTAGAAACTCTAGATCTAATAGCTCCTTAATTTTCTTAACCACCATGCCCAGCCCTGCAGAAACGACACCATCATCCAGTTAGGAAAGGAATGCTTAGCTTCAGAGGCTTTTAATTCTACTATGAAACTCAAAAGTGCCACCTTTCCTAAAAGGAAGCAAATCGTGAGTGCTTAGCCATTTGAGGGCTCAATTATCAGGTTCGCCCCCGCAATTAGGAAATGACACCCACTAATTGGGTAATTGTGTACCTAAGTGCCCAATTTGTATAGGCAAATTGAAGGCATGATATATACAAATCAAGCTGCATGTGTAATTTTTGTCCCATTAAACCTAACTGTCACTGCATGTCAATCACAGGGACAACAAATCACATCCACCTTTTTCCAAGTGAATCCTTTTAGCCAAAGTGACTCTTGATATTTGGGTCTCTCTAATGATACAAAATAATAATGTATAGCTCACATGATACTCAGTATTAAATATGAATCATGTCATCTTCCTGGCCAAAATGAGAGCTTCCTGAGCTGTGGATTCTTACCAATGGTTAATACTGCCTTCCTCAAAGGGGATAAGTCAGCTCTTATCGCTAAAGAAGGAGCTATCAGCCCCCAGGAAGAGGATGCCTAACAAAGGGTTACACATATCTAAAATGTTCAAAGGTTCTATTCATGGTTCTCAATAGCTGCCGTATGTCAGACCCTGTCATGCATTATCTCATTTAATCCTAGAACAGCCTTATGAAGTAGATATGGTTATTAGCCTCATTTTACAGATGAGGGAACTGAGGCACAGAGACATCAAGAGACTTGCTCAAGGTCACAGAGCTACCAAGTGGCAGAACCAGGATTTGATCCCACCTCCTTCTCTCCCACCTCCCACCTCCAACCCATCCTCAAGTTCTATGGGTTCTATCTCTTTAATTTCTTTCAGATTGAGTTATTCTCTCCATTTCCACTGCCACCAGCCTGGCTCTGGCCATCATCATCCAACAACAGTTTTCGCATTGACCTCCCTTCTACCGTACTCCAGCCAGGATGATCTTTCTATAATGCAAATCCGACTATGTCACTCTTCTTGCTAAAACCCTGCTGCCATTATGACGAAGTTCAAATTCCTTCACACAGCAAACAAATCATGTCATGAATCTTCCCACTGAACCTTGGAGAAGTCACTAGAACTCTATTCTTCAATCAGGCTGTCATCCCCTGCACACCAATGGAACTGCTCTTGTCAATGTCCCCAGTGACTCCACAACGCCAACACCATGGTCAACTCTTGTTCTCACTGCACTCAAACTTTCAGGGTCATTTGACACAGCTGATCATCCTTTCTTTGTTGGGCTTTTTCTCCGCTTTGGTTCCCAGATGCCACATCTCATATCCCCCTTGCTCACGGGCTGCTCCTTCTCTCCATTCCAGGATGCAATCCTGAATCTCTTCTCATGTCTATTTACACTTATTCCCTCAAGGAGCCCATCCAGCACTGTGGCTTTAAATCCCATCTATACAATAATGACTTTAAAATGTGATTTTTCAGCCCTAACTTCAATCCTGAACTTCAGACTCAAATTTCCAATTACCTAATTAAGTCTTTCCTTGGGTGTCTAACAGGCATCTCAGATTTAACACACCAAAAACTATTGATCTCACCATTTACCCTCAAACCTGTTCCTCTTGGAGGTGCCCCTTGCCTTCAGTCGATGGCAACTCCATCATTCTATTTGTTCAAAAGTAATCTTTGCCTCCTCTCTGTCTTGAGTCCCAAATAAAATACATCAGTTGGTCCTGTCTGTTCTACCCTCAAAATGTACGTCCTGAATCTGACGACTCTTTACTCCTTCCACTACAAGCACTGTGATCCTAGCCACCATCATTTCTCACCTGCAGTACTGACACAGCCCCTGTCTCCCTGCACTCACCCTTGCACCCTACCATCTATTCTCAGTACCACACAGCGATCTTTCCAAAACATAAATCTGATCATGTCACTCCCCTGCTCAGCATCCTCCTCTCCTCGCCCCAATGGCTTCCCTTCACACTTAGAGAACGAATCCTAAATCCTCTCCAATCACAGTTCTTCCCTTTCACTCTCTCCAGTTGCACACAAAATTGTAATTATACTTTCGCCAACCTCCTAACCACACATATTTTATGTCCTGATTAGTGGCCTTAATGTAATTCCATCCTACAATGCATTGGATTTCCCTTTTGGTCAATATTACCCATTAAATGATAATAACCACACTTGCCATTTGCTGAGTGTTTAGGGTGTGCAAACCATTTCTCTTACTTGGTCGGCTGCATTCGAGAACTTAGGAAAATTCAGTCATGTTTGGAATTGCTCCACTGGGCTCAGCATGATGCTCAGGTTTATTTTCCTTTGGCCAAATGTGATGCCTGTGGTCAGTACTGGGCTCACAGTGACAAAAAAGCAGCCATTGCTGTATTGATTTTGTCTCAGTTGGCACTAATATCTCCCAGACTCCTGAGGACTTAGTGCACCCTACCATGTGACCTTTAGCAGAGACCAAAGCCCAGTTCGCAGGTGGTGATAAACAGATGTTGTCTTACTAAAGCTCCTTGCTGCTCTGCATCCTAATTTGAGCCAAGTCGTACGACTGGAACGAGGCTTCCACATTGACTTGAATTCACTAGAAAGGCCCAGCTAGTCAACTCCCTAACGAGGGCCTTTCTCCCTTCACTTGTGGAATCAGGAATGTGTTCCATGCTCCTCTTTACTCACAGAACCTCTTCTTTACCAACAGAACCCATATTTTGTCCAGGATGGCTGACAAACATCTTTCCCAGAGTCCCTTGCAGTTAGGAATGAGCACATGACCCGGTTCTGGCCAATGAGACATAAGTAGAAGTCTACTGGGTGGGGCTTCTAAAAGCTATCATTTTCTTTATAAATTTGGAATTGATTCGTTGACTGTTGCTCTCCATTTTCTTTCTTGCTGGAAGGAGGTCACAATGCCTGAACACAGAAGAGCTATCTTGTGTCCATTTTGACAGCGATGTATGCAAAGAAGGCTGGGTGAAGAATAAACACAGAAGGAGCCCAGGTCCCTGATAACATCTCTGCATCCCCACGCCAGCTCTGGACTTCCTGCAACTCTCCAAACTTTTCATTCCATGAAGAAAATAAACCTTTCCCTTATTTAAGCCACTGTATTTATGTAACTTGTTCCATGAAACTGAATATAAATCTTATCTGATATTTTTTATTACTATCCCTCTTAACCATCTATTTCTCGGGATCACGTTATTAGACAAAAAACATGAAAGGTAATGTCATCTTCCTCAGTGAGCTACCCTGCCCCACCCCTACAAATCAAATTGCCTTTGCACCATTTTCCTTGCCTACTATGCCACAGAGAGTGCCTATTATGTGCAGACATTGTTAAAGGATTAAGTTTTCACTGGTGACCAAAATTCCCCCGTGTACCCTTACCTTAGTTTTTATATGAATCTAGATGCTAATATAGTCTTTAATAATCTACACTAGTCTTTCTTAAGTCATACATTCTTCCTCCTCCTCCTGCCTCCATAATAAACACCTATAAGTTGACCTCCTCCAGACCTGGAAATGTCAGGCCAATTTTATATCACTGCTCAAGATTTCCATGCAGTCTTTTGTACTCTCCCAAAGTTAAGGAAGGACAGTATGAGGCTAGATGTGGCTCCCTTAAAGTTTAAAGTATTTGGTAATAAGAGGTCAGGTTAGATGATTTCTAAAGTTCCTTAAGGATCTGAAATTCAGAGTTCTACATAATTCTCTCCCTTCTCCAAAAGCCCTTCACCTTCCACCCACAGACACACTTCCCATTAAGGGAAAATCTTGGGCCACATAGAAATGCCATATTGTTTTGAATCCATTTGTGAGACCAAGATTAGTCTGGTCACCTTCTTTCCCATCAGACACCAAACCCTTTTTAACATAAGTGAATAATTGAAATAAAATGCAATATTGGTGCTTTTGACTCTCCCAAAACAAAGATTCCATCCCTTTCTCTCTCCAGAAAAAAAACAAAAACCAAAAAATATTCTGCATATCTAAGCCACAGAAATTATTCTACGAATTACATCCCTGACAGCCTGGGGATGCCTATGTGTGAAGCATCAGCCAAGAAATCTTTCAGTCAGCTCCCTGTGTCTGGGCATAGATGCTCCTAGGAAATGGGGCAACTAAACCTTTGGCTTGGAAGGAGTTTTTTTTTTTTCCCCTCAAAGAAGTCTTTGAGGAAGGAACAATGAAATCTCAACGAGTAACTTGACTCTGCACTCAATACATGGCATTTCTCAACCTCAGCACTACTGACATTTTGGGCTGGACAATCATTTGTTGTGAGAGGCTGTCCTCTGCATTGCAGGATGTTTAGTAGAATTCCTGGCACCCCGAATCACATCTCCCTCACACCCATCACCATTCACGGGGACAACTGGTCACCTTGCGGAGGGAAATCAGCTCAACCCTCACCACACGTAAAAAAATAATGGACATGCAATTGCATCACTAGAGACAAAAATGCATGTGTTTGTATTTATTATTTTCATTAGAAACAACTCCTTAGGGCAGAAACCGTCCACGTTCCTTCTCTGATGCTGCACTCGGTTGATTTCCTCCTGGTTTGTGGCAGCTCCTCCTCCATCTTCTTAGCCATCTCTTCCTCTTCTTCTTACCCCACTTATCAAGTTGCTCAAGTCACAGACTCACGACCTCATCTTTTCTCTCTCTTCACCCACGGCTTTAAATACCACCTTGACCCTGACGACTCCAACATTTCCTATCTGGTCTAGACTTCCACTCTGAATTCCAGATTTGTAGATCCATCTATTTACTTGACATCTTCCCTTGGATGTCTCCCAACATCTTACATTTAACAAATTTAAGAAAAATCTCTTGCTTTTTCTCCCCCAAATTGTTTCAAATCCAGTCTTTCCCCATTTAAGAAAACACCACCAACATCCCTGAAGCTATCCAACTCCTAAACCTAGGAGTCATCCTTAAGTGTCCTGTCCTTCCTTCCCTTCTCCCCAATCTAATCTATTAGCACATTCTAAATCTACAGCTTCTCTCTATCTCTCTCTGCTGCTACTACTGCCCCAGACTTGGGGCTACACTCCAGGAAGCATCGTTTACATTGCTGCACAAGTGAATGGTACCTCCCAGAGTTGTGCAATGATTAATTTACAGGACATTAGCAACCGATTACAGGACATTCGTGCTGATTCCCTAGTCCAAGCCAGAATAAATGCAACAACTTCCTAACAGGTTCCCTGCTTCCACTCTGTCCCTAACAACTCATTCTCCACCCAACAAACAAGAGTGACCTTTTTTAAAGATGTGTGTCAAATCATATCACTCTCCATCTTAAAACCATTCAATGGTGTCTCACTGCTCTTGACATAAAATCTGCACTCCTCTCCTTGACTCCAGGGTTTGCCTGATCTGGCTCCTCTAAATCTCTCCAATCTTATCTCTTGACCTCTCTGCTCCACCCTAGCAAATTTTCTTTCAGTTACCCAAATATCACAAATTCTGTCCAGCCCCAGGACCTTTGCACATGCTGCTCTCATTACCTGGAATACTCCTCCAAGCCCCCACCATCAATATGCTTCACATGACTGAACCATCTCATTTCTCAGTCTCAGTTTAAGGTGACCTGACCCACCATTATAAATCAGGTGCTTCCCTTTTTTATAATTTACCACAGCACACTATTTCCCTCATAAAACTCTTCACATTTTAACCAAATAACATCACCCGTTTTGTTCAGAACTACATTCCCTGCACTTAGTACAGTACAGGGTCATATTAGATACAGTAAATGCTTCTTAAGTTAAATGGATACATGAACCCCACCACTAAGAGACAATCATTGTTAATACTTCGGTGTATGCCATTTCTAGATCTTAGTCATATTTAACTGTAATAATCTTGTTCCTTCATTAACTCTGGGACTAAAGACCTAGTAAAAATAAAAGTACATGGACACTTAAAAAGTACATATGAGAGGGCAGCCTTGTGGCTGTGTAGCTAAAGTTTCACATGCTCCACTTCAGTGGCCTGGGGTTCGCGGGTCTGGATCCCGGGTGTGGACCTGCTCCACCCATCAGCCATGCTATGGAGGCATCCCACATACAAAGTAGAGGAAGACTGGCACAGATGTTAGCTCAGGGCTAATCTTCCTCAAGCAAAAAAAGAGGAGGACTGGCAACGGATGTTAGCTCAGCGCAAATCTTCCTCACCAAAAAAAAAAAAGTACATATTATTCAAGTATCAGCTCAGACATCATCTCCCTAGAGAGGACCCCTCAGCCCCACCAATCAAAGGAGGGCTTATCCTCAGTCACTACTATATCACCTTGCTTTGGTTTCTTCCTGGCATCATCACCAGCTGAAGCATCTTTTATTTGTGTGTTTGCCTACCTGTCTCCCCTGACTAAAATGTAAAGCTTCGTGAAGACAGGGATCAAGTTTATCTTGTTTAATGCTGGATTCCCAATGCCTTAACACTCCCTGGCTAAACGCAGGAACTATTCCATAAATGTTTGTTGAAAGGTGAATAAATGCCTGACGTTTCTCTGCCCAGAAAGCATCTGAGCCGGATGCGAACTGTCAGCCGAATTTAAGGAGGAGACCTCTAATGGCACTTAGCATTTCAAGGCCATCACCAGCCACACAGAGGCACTGACACTCTAAAGATGGGCTCTGTCCAAAGCTGTCCCAGGCACTTGACTCTAGCCCTTGCAGAATGCAGAGTGACATCGGGACTGACGCAGGATGAAGGCTTGGCCTTTTGGTCTGAAAATGGGGCTCCATGTCTCATCTGTCGAGGACGGCAGCTCCTGGCTCCTCCATCTGCTAATCGGACTGACAGCAAACTTCAGCCAGAGTCAGTGTGTTGATGCTGTGGTGCCAAGACCACACGACTTACAAAAGAAGGAGCTGCCAAGGGGAGCAGCAGAGCAAGAGAAAAAGGCCAAGACTGTTCATCTTGAGTCAGAGGGAGGGCAGGGAGATGAAAGAAGATTCCAGAAAATGCAAATACCAAACACAATATGTTCCAGATTTTCCTTTTTCTTATTCTAATGCTTGGCAGTGTGGCTCATTTCCCCAGCCTAACTAGGGGTAAAAAAAAAAAAAAAAAAAATGATGCTTCATTGTTTCAAGTGATGAAGGTGCAAACCAGACATCACAGACTGGTGACTCCTGGGGGAAGTCCAACACATGGATATGTTGTGTTTGGCCTGCACGGCATTTTTTAAAAAGTTGAATTACTTGCCAAAATTTTTAAATTGGAAAATATCATATTAAAAAAAAACCTAATTTCTAGCTTCCCTTCAAAAATTACAAGGTCTGGCACCAACAAACCAATATTCTCTTATGCCAACATCAGCCGGACCTGAATGGGCCCCGTGGGTTTTGGACAAGTTATGTGTCTCCAGCTCCCTTATTTCCTACCCGGCTCCATTCACTTATTTATAACCCCTTCTCAGGCCCTGAAGGCATTTGAATTTGAATCGCTGCTTCTCAAAGGAGAAGATTCCTTATTCTCCTGTCCTCGGATTTCCAAAGAAGAGAGTGTCTACCAAAATGTCCACCCTCTTGGGGAGGCCCCCAAAGAGATAGTTTCAACCTCTAACTTTTCCTTGCTCCTCCCTACAAAACAAGAGTAACTAATCTGATTGGCCAGATTCCTGAGGATTTGCCTTCCAATGGGTGGACTCAGTTTGCCTCAAAAGCAAGGAAAAGGCTCCAGTCAGTCTCTTATTCAATGGCCTCCGCAGATCTCTATGGTAAGAAAGCCAAGATTCCTCTCTGCTGCCTAGCAGTCAGAATCCTCGGATCAGGCCCCAGGGTCCTCTCTGGCCTCCTCCTGTGAAGACTTGGAGACGCTGAAGCAGACAGGGCTCCTCCACTGAACTGACTGAGTGAGAATATTCAGAAGCTGTCTTGCTGCCCAATGCTGTCAGTGGATGGCTTGAGATCTAGATATTGAAGGTAACAGAAGACATCAGATCCAAGCTGTGTTTGCAAGTCTGATTTTACCAGGGAACCCCACTCTTGGGGATTTCAGAGGCCTTAGTAATAAATATGATACTTCATTTCTCTACCTAGCTCCCCTCCGATTAGAACCAAGCCGGTAGCAGGGAGCAAGATTCAGATTCTCTATCCTCCAGTAGGTCTCAAAATAGGTTTCTTAGTGAGGTTGGGGGCTTCTTAAAGCCACAAATAAATATGGCGCATCTTCCTGAAGCATTCCCTTTACTCAAATATTCGGGAATTATATTTTCAAATTTTCGAGCTCTTAAAAGGTTCTGTCACAGGAACACCTAAGAACAATTATCAAAATATCATTTTTCAAGGTTAACCAATCTCATGGAGTTTTTCCCATTTGAAATTATAAAGCATATAATTTTATATGCAGGGAAGCAATTGGACAATTACGGTATATTCTGAAGATGCATTAAAGTGAATAGGGGTCCAAGTGGGAGCAAAGATTATGATAACGTTACTGGTTTCAGCATGGCCAGTGGTGTCCAAAAGAGTTGATGAGCTTGGGCAAGGATTTCTCTGAGTGATTCTGAGGATCTTTGCACACCTAGATTTTTAAGGAGGTTTCCACTGTATGCACCAGTTTTTCTACCATTTAATTATCCAGAAAATCCACAGCTCTTCAACACTTCAGATTCCTGCCACAATTTTGCTTAATATTTTACCTCCTCAGCTTTCATACATTTCCCACAATAGTGAGATCCTTCCTGATAACACAAATGTACCAAAACTTACTTTTTTGTCTGTTTGATTGATTTTAGTGTCACTCCTCATTTACCTTCTTACAGAATAATAACTTATAAATTATATTGTCAACTTGAAATGTGCCTTAGGGCTTAAAAACAGAAGCTTGAAGACTAAGCATGAAACCAGTGAAAACAAGCACAGTGATGAGAGAAATTTAAAATAGGCTTCTACCATTTAATTATCTCTTTCCACAAAAGGTTGACAGCAAAAACAAACACAGTCCTCCTTGTCAAAACTCCTGAGGCGGCGGTAGCTTACAATTATAAACCTAGACAATATGGATTGTAGCCAAATGCCTCCTTAAAATGAGGGGTTTTAGATGAGCACCACCAATTCCTAGATTTTGGTCTCTAAATACCATCCCCTGCACAAAAGAACCCAGGCTTTTTGCAGAAATAGCTGACTTGAATTCTAGGGCATGAAACGTATAAGATATGCCTGGGATGTTTTATACCAGAAAGAAAGAAAGCTATCAGAATTTAACAGGATCAATTCAAGAGGATCCAGAGGCTAGCCCAGTGTGAAGGGGCTCCTATTGGTCTAAGATGCTTTATTCACACAAAAGGGGATTATTGTGCCAGTTATTTATCTATTACCTCTCAACTCTAAAAGTCCATCCTTTTGTATTCTATATGTGATGCTAATTGGCACGCTGCAAACAAAATTTCACAGAGTCCCTTGCCAGCTGGCTTCCCATTAGGTTTTGCATATAAGAGATAGTAGATGAGGAAGGGATAAGAGAGTTTCCTTCTGTTTTCCTTCTGCTATCAGGATCCTTCCAGCTTCAATCTTCAGTTTCTTTCAACACTCCCAACACCAGCCCTGCAGCCCTTCCTGCCTGAGCTTCTAGACCCTGGGAATCCCACCTCTGACTTTTCAGCTCCTCAGGGATGAAACCAGATCCCCAACCCACAGATAAATGAAAAATGTCCACTAATGGTCTGGTCATTTTATTTGTCTTTACTTTCTCTAATTATAATGCTATTGTCTTATAGGTCTTTAATTATATTAGGTGTTAATTTATATTGTTCTTGATCATAAAACAACTGTACAGAATTTTTCCACAACATTTGCTTATATGTTATTATATATTTTTTTATCAAACATGATACATGATAACCCATGGGGAAAAAAAAGTTTGCATTTGGAGATCCACGGCTTCATTTTTATAATCACACACCTTGAAGACATCCGCAACGACTACATTATTCGTTAATAACAGTTGGTCCTAAGCAGCTTGCCCCTTGGTCTTCTCATTGCTCAATGGGGTGATGTTTTTAAAAAGTGACACCATTTTAAGTGGTTTAAATATTGGCTTTTTAATAAAACTAGACAATATCTTGAGAACTTATTCGCTAACACAGCTATCTACTGAAGGAAATTGTTAGTTAGAGTTTCCAAACTCCGCACCGTAGTATGTTTCTTCTTGGAGATTAAGAAGGCATAAAGATAAGGCAAAATCTGGAAAAAGTGAATGAATTCCTTTCTCAATGTCAGGGAGAGGTGTATGGAGTTGTTTTGTTGAGCTGTTTCTTTCTGAGCCTGAACAATTTCAGCAATAACTGTAAAGCCAAACTAGGGCCACCTTGAGCACCCATGAGAGGTCACTGCACCAGAAAGGATGGCAAGAGTTGGAGGAAGAGGGTTTATCATGGAGATTATGAGTTGTCTGTGACGCTTAGTTCATTTGTATGTGATAAAAAGTATAGCCTTAGTGGTTTTAAAGATCGTCAGTCTCTTCCTTCACTGCAAAAGTCCTACGATGAGTATGTCCTGGGACCATTCTGTGGTTCAGACCTTTCTATGGACTGTGTGACCCCAAAAATGTGACTTCTCCACTAGAAGGTACACTTGTCAAAACTGCCACCAGAGCCAGGCTGCACGGCGCCACTTCTCTGGCAGCTTCTGTGGGCTTCTAGCCCCTGTGGTTAATCTGACGTGCCTCTCCAATCAGTGAATAAACCATTCTGCTTCTGTACACGTGTCCTGAACCGTTACATCAAGGCAGGGAAGACAGAGGGTCTGGGTACTAAATATTTCTCCAGTCTCAACTCTCTTCAAATCAGCTCATTAAATAAGAAAGAGTGGTCTCAGATTTGCAAAACCAATCATAAAAGTCTTCAGCATCTTCACATTGTACTTTAAGCAAAATCCAGGTGTCTGACCACAGCCTAGGGGGCCTTGAGGATCTGATCTCAATTCAGTCTTATCTCACTCTCCATGCTCCTGCCATGCTGGTCCCCTCTTTCTTCCCTGGAGGGATAAGCTCTTTCCCAACACAGATTTTTGACACATTCTCTTTCCCCTGCTTGAAAATCTCTTTCCCACTTCTTTGCAGGCTGGCTCCTTCTCATCCATCGAGTCTCTAAAAAAACCCACGTCCTCGGGAAATATCGCCTGACCACTGCATCAACAGTGCCCCATCTGTGTTCTATCACAGCATCGTGTACTTTTCTAGAACACTATTCATAGTTTGTGATTCTACATTTAGGAAAATGATTTGATTAATGTCCATCTTCCCTGATAGATGGTAATCTCCGTAAGAGTAGGGGCTGTGAATTTCTAGCCTAGGCATTGGCAAATTTTTTCTGTATGGGATCAAATAATAAATATTTTAGGCTTTGCAGGCTATACAGTGTCTGCCACAATGGCTCGACTCTACTTCCATAGTGCAAAAACCAGTCATGGACCATTCATAAGTTAATGAGTGTGGCTGTGTTCTAATAAAACCTATTTACAAGATCATGTGACAGGCGGGATTTGGCCCACTGGCTGTAGCTTTCTGACCACTAGTGTAGACCATTGTCAGATCCTCAGAGTCTTGCACAACACCTGTCACACAGCAAGTGAACCAAATAGTCACTGGGTGAACCAATAAATGCATGAATGACCTCACAGTCAGTTTAGGCTAATGTTTGGATGAGGTTGGGCTGCCAAGTTGGAATTTTTCTCCATACTGGACTCAAAGTCCTTCCTCTAGTCAATTTTGCTCCTTTCTCTTCTTCAACAGTTCCCAGCCTGACTTTCATTTACTATTTGACAAGCCACTCTCCCTCCTTGAGCTTCACTAAATCTCATCTCAGAACTGTTCTTTTATTGTACAATAACGTCTGTGATTCATCTTTCATTGACTTGGACTGCACACGAGCATTTTACTCTTCTCTCTTCTACGCTACCATACTCAGGAGTTAGCTGAATACCATGTTTCCAGTAAAAAGAAAGAAAATACCGAAGGATTGCGATTTCTGTATATGAAAATTGGCACATCCTTTTTGGATGGCAATTTGCCAGTATCTACTGAAATTGTAAATTATGTCTCCCCTCAACACTTTCTTGAGACTTTCTCCATAACTCTCTTGTATCTGTATCATGATTCTAGAATCTGACGTAGTGTCACGAGAGAGGGTAGACCTCCTCTGTGATTGGCCACCTATCCACACAGACAACCAGTGACTTCCCCATTGTCTTACCCTCGGTTAACTTGCTCTCTGCTGCCTCCAAGCCAGGCTTATATAGGGCTCTTGTAAGAATGATTGTAGCCCTTTGTGGTAGGCAGCTTTTGACATGGCCCCCAATGGTCCCCACCTCCTAGACCCCACCTCCTAGACCCCACTAGGATTATACAAGGGTATTCACACCCTTGTATAATCCTCTCCCCTCGAGTGTTGACTCAACCTAGTGACTTGCTCTAATAAATAAAATGTGGCAAAAGTGATAGGATGTCACTTGCAAGATTTGATTACAAAAGACTGACTTCTGTCTTGCTAGCAGTCTCTCTCTGGGGATGGAGGGAGCTCCACTATCTCCTCGCATGGCTAAGATACTTTTCTCTATACCTATGAATCTCCTTCTCCCTGCCTCAAACATCCTCCACCACAAGTCTAAATTCTCCACGACTTAGACTTTTTGAAAACAAAACCCAGGAAGACTTGCTGATGACTCCCGTTTTGTGTGCTGCCACATCCGTCCCATGAGGCAGTGGAGTCCAGGGCTACCCGCCAACCTGGATTGGAGAGGAGCAACTTCATATGCTTAATGTTATCCAAAGGTGGCGATGCTTTTTATCTTAGATGTCTAACATTACTTCAACACTGCTTTTCAAGTAAGTAAATAAGCTACCCCCAGTCATCTCAATGGTGTTCCTCGCTCTTGAGGTCAGCGTCTCATGAAATGTTCTTTTTTTTATCATTTATTTCTTCTTGTTATTTATGGGGGGAGGAGGGGTGGAATACCAGATCTGCAAGATGCTCTTAAAAAGAGTTTCTGTGCTCTAATAAGTTTAGAAGATACTGTGTTCTAAATGTCCCTCTTGGAGATCCATTCTATATATAGGGAGATGCAAGACTTTTTTAAGGCTTCCAAGAAAGAAACCAGTTTGTTTTTCTAACCTAAAATTTCTAAAATTCATTTAAACGTAGAGCCTTCTCTTTTCTTTATACCTATTAACCTAATCTATAACCTCCTGTGAAAAGCGCTTTTAAAAACAAAACTATGTGTGGGTTCCCAAACCTACCATACTATTTCACCACTCCTTGCCTTTTCTTTTCTCTTTTTTTATTTTATTGAAGTCACATTGGTTTACAACATTGTGTAATTTCAGGTGTACATCGTTATATTTTGGCTTCTGTACAGACTGCATTGTGTTCACCGCCAGTAGTCTAGTTTTTATCTGTCACCATACATACGTGCCCCTTTACCCTTTTCTCCCTCCCACCATCCCCTTCCCCTCTGGTAACCACTAATTGGTTCTCCTTACCCATGAGTTCGTTTATCTTCCACATATGAGTGAAATCACGCCATGTTTGTCTTTCTCTGTCTGACTTATTCTGCTTAGCATAATACCCTCAAGGTCCATCCATGTTGTCACAAATGGCACGATTTCTTCTTTTTATGGTTGAGTGGTATTCCATTGTATAAATACACATCTTCTTTATCCATTCATCCACTGACGGGCACTTGTGTTGCTCCCAAGTCTTGGCTATTGTAAATAATGCTATAGTGTGTGATCCAGCTATATAATTTCTGGGTATTTATCCAAAGAACATAAAAACACTAATTCGAAAACATATATGCACCCCTACGTCCATGCCTTTTTTTATAATGTTCTCTGCTCCTGAAGTGTCCTTCTCCTACCAGTAAACTCTGGGTTACAAGTTCAAAGCTCCTCCATGGCTTCAAACACACACTGCATGAGTTGAGCACAGCCCTCCTCCAGGCCTTGAGTATGATTCCAGGGCTGCATTTCTCATACTTTATTAAGGCATACGTAGCATGCTGACCTCGCTTCGTAGCCTAGAGGCCACACAGATCTGGGCCATGTCTTGTTCCATATCCCAGCATCTAGCACAGTCTTGTCACGATGCTGAGAACTTAACTCAGTTTATCTCAGTTGGTCCCCACAGCCAGCCCATGGCCATCTCTATCCTATGCAAGAAAGCTGAGGCCAGTAAGTGTTGGAGCTAAGATTCTAACCCAGTCTACTGACAGCCAAGATTTGCATCCCTATCCAGCAAGCTATATTCAGCGAGGGTTTGGGACAAAATCAAAAAACTATGACTTAAAATCAAACGGACAGCCCTTAGCAGAAAAACGCCATAGGCTTCATTGTTAAAATAGAGAGCCTTCCTTTTGGACACTATGAGTTTGGAAACACAGCGTGACTTCTGAGACTTTACAGCTGCTTTCTAGATTTTTCCACCTCAGAGCTAATCCCAAACAGAAAAAGAACCAGCGTCATCGGTTCTGAATGCGCGCTCGTGTGCATCCCAGAGTGGCGATGGTCACGGACCACAAAGCAAATCCTTCTAATGCTATGTGACTCGGGGCTGGGGGATTTGTCTGTCAGCCTCAGCCCCTCATTGTCCCTCTTTGCCTCCCTTGTCAAAGCCATTTGACAGCCAGAGCAGCTGAGACATTGTCTTTCTCTTTGGATTTGTCTCCTTCATGCTTCATATCCCCTCACTGGGCCCTCATTGGCTGTCCATTCCGTGCGGCCCATCAGGCTTGGTCTGAAATGGGTTTTATGTCTTGTGTTTATCTGAGGTTCTCGTTACTTGAGTCTCTCCCGCTTGCACTTAAGAGTTTATCATATTTCCCATTTGGCTGCCTTCACAGCTGTCATCCATCTTGCTCCAGCAAACACACAGCAGTATTCGCCACCTTCCCACTCCTGGTCTCTCACGGAGTTTAACCTTCATGGCTGTCTTGTTCCTAATACGTGTCATTTACTTCGGACCTATTTAGCAAGACACAAGTTTTCTTCTTGTTTTATTTGGGATTTTTGTCCCTCCTCAACAATTTGCTTCGTTCTCTTCCTTTCTCATTTTCCCAAAGATCTCATTCCCCGTGTTTACGGAGATGGCTTTGCTAAATGTCTTTTGGACTCCCTGTGCCTCTGTGGTTTTCTTTGAATCACAAAGTGCCTGATTAGGAAGGCTAACCATGCCCATTAAACTTTAGGGAGGATCGCCTCTTCTCATGAGAGCACCTTAAAATAACAGAATGAGCATCTGTGTTAGGGTCTCAGCATTCTGGTTGGAATGCCGGCTCCACCAGTTACTGCTTCTTAATCTTGCTGAGCTCCAGGATTCTCACACAGAAAACAGGAACAATGATAAATTCCGGGGAGAAATGAGATCAGTGTTATAAAGCAGAGTGCCTGGAACATGTAGGTAGAATAACATGAAAAATCAGTTTGCTTCATCAAGAATGTGGCAAAAAAAAAACCCAGATCTATCCATCAACATAACAGTATTGATAATAACATCTGTTGAGTGTGTACTGAGTGTCAGTGTTCTAAGCACTTCACATAGATTAACTCAATTTATCTTCATAACAACCCTATAAGTAGATACATCCTATAGGTCCATTTTATAGATGAGGAAACGAGACACAGAGCAAGTGTAATAACTTACCCAAGGTTACATAGCTGGTATGTGACTGAGTCCGGATGCAAAAAGCTGTCTGAGTTAAGAGCCATCACTCTTAGTCACTCTGCTATTTTCCTTCATCCACTCTCCGGCCAGAGGTGGCTCTCGACTTGGCAAGCCTCCCAGCAAACATTGGCAAGCTGCCACTTTTGTCTTTTTACATCACTGGATTCAAGTGCTCTGCCATTGTTAGAACATTCATCCCCATCACAGGCACGTTGGCAACCATTAGAAGCCTATTATCAAATTCTTATTAATTCATTATGGGATTTTTAAAAACTATATTGCTTAAATTAACCACATCAACCCTTACTCCTTCAGTCTCTGAGCTCTGTCTGCTGGCTGAAATAATAAGCCATGTGATCAGGACAATGAACACTACTACTTATGGTGTGGAATTTCTCCCAGTCTGAAGGATCAATATCATTCAGTCATGCCCAGTCTTGAGTTAATGCAATTAAGTCATGCTTTGCATGTTTTAAGCTTTCACATAGATTCTACTGGGGGTTATTTGTTCTCAGTAAATATTTTTCAATATCCAAATTCACAAGTCCTATAGATAAAGTTCTCTGAAACAGAGTACCTCGCCCGTATTAATCAAGATTCTTTGGTCGCAAGTGACAGAAACTCAGCAAGAACTAACTTAGGCCAAAGCAGAGGAGGGAAAGACTGACCATACCAAAAGTTGGTGAGGATGTGGAGCAACTGGAACCCTCATCAATAAATGGTACACCATTACTGAAAGCAGGAAAGCTTCTGGCAGTTTCTCTAAAAGTTAAGCATATACTTATGATACAAGCTCATTTTTCCACTTCTGAGTATTTACCCAAGAGAAGTATAAGCGTATGTCCAAAGACTTGAACTCAAATATTCATAGCATGATCACTCATAATAGTCAAAAACTGAAAAGAAAATGTCCATCAACAGATAAATGGATAAACAATGGAATATTTACTCAGCAAGAAAAAAAGAATGAACTATTAATACATGCAACTCCATGAAAGGATCCCCAAATAATCATGCTGAGTGAAAGAATCTAGACCAAAAAAAAAGAGTACATACTGTATGACTGCATTTACATAAAATTCTAGAAAATATACACTAACCTATAGTGACATGAGCAGATCAGTGGTTGCCTGAGGTTGGGGGTAAAGGGAAGGATTACAAAGATGCTTGAGGAAACTTTGGAGTGTGATGGATATGTTCATTATCTTGATTGCGGTGATGACTTGATGGGTGTATATATATGTATCCATTCACCAAATAGTACAATTAAAATATGTACAGGTTATTATATGTAAATTAAAGCTGGGGGAAAAAACAATGCAGATCACAGAACCATACACTTTATTTCAAAGAGCAGGCAAAATCAGTGATAAGTAGAACCAGAGATTCTAAAACCAACATACTTTCTCAACTCTCCTCTCACATCTGGGTGTCCCTACAAGCTGGCTTCCAACTTACTGCACACAATGGATGGCAGCTTTGCGATAACCTAGAGCTCAGTTATCAAAGAAGAAAAATGTCTTCCCTTTCCCAGCTCTAATTTGAAAAAGGCCAAAGAAAGACTCTGAATGGTCAGCTCTTGTCATGTGCTCATCCCTCAGACCAATCACTGGGGCCAGCGGAAGGAGAGAGATGGTTGGCCCAGTTTGAGACATCACTCACCCCTGGAGTCAGGAGTTGGGTCTGTTTCCAGAAGGGATCAAGGCTTGAGCACAGCCAAGAAAAGGAATCATTGAGAGTCAAGAAGATATTCCAACTTTTATTTATTCCATCCTCATTAAAAGGGCTAAAATATATGTATTTAAATTTATGCATTTTCTTTTTTGAGGAAGGTTAGCCCTGAGTTAACATCTGCTGCTGATCTTCCTCTTTTTTGCTGAGGAAGACTGGCCCTGAGCTAACATCCATGCCCATCTTCCTCTACTTTATATGTGGGATGTCTACCACAGTATGGCTTGACAAGCAGTCCATAGATCCACACCTGGGATCTGAACTGGCGAACCCCAGGACACTGAAGCGGAGTGTATGAACTTAACCGTTGCGCCACCGGGGCAGCCACAAATTTATGCAATTTTTTGTTGTTTCATTTGTACAAACTTTTATAAGTGAAACAGAAATGTCTTTACCTGCAATTACTGAGTGGTCCAAATTTTTCTTTCGGGCTGGATGTTCTCATATTATCACTCAGGAATGATTTGGAGAGGTTCTTTCCCATCCCTAAGTTAAAGATGACAAATCAATAGCACATGTGTCTTCACTCCCTCCCCACTAAGCCCAAGGTAGACATCACTAATAAATCTTCCCCACTGAACCTGGACATGGTCTCAGAGTCGCTCTCAGGCAAGTCCCTCAGGCATTCCTTACCAATAAACCCGGTTAACATCTTTTTCACAAGTCTCTTCTTAGTTTGCCTTCAGTTGGAGCTGCCTTGGATTACATTCCTCTTTGGAGAACCTTCCTCCTTCCTCAGGACCCCATCCCATTTCTTGCAGACCCACAGTCATTCTTCAATCCCCTGTCTATTCAAGAATCCCAACACATGGTCCCTCCTAGCTATCACCACTTATTAGCTGTGTGACTTTGACCAAGTTACATAATGGTAAACATTAAACAACATTCTTATGCTGGATCGCTCCTGGTCCTCCATTTTGCCCCAATCAAAACTTGTCTATCCTGTGTACCCCCTCTATGCTACTGACTATTGAATTTATCAAATACTTGAACTGATCTAAGTTTAAAACTAATAGTTATTCCATATTCTAAACCTCCTTGGTAACATTTTTATTTTAAATAGATCTTAGACATCTTCAATTATAAAGAGTCGCTAGGTTGGGCATCGTGGGTACTCACAGAGGGGGAAATCCTTGTGAAAGCTAAAGATTTGAGTTACCCCAAAACCACACTTCCTAGATGGCCATCTACTCCATCCATTCTGGAATGTATTTTATTGGCAGTGGTTATATTCATTTTCTATTGGTGGGGAACAAATTACCACAAACTTAGCAGCTAAAGGATATACAATTATTATCTCCCAGTTTCTGTGTGTCAGGCATTCAGGAACAGCTTAACTGGGTCTTCTGCTGCAGATCTCGCAAGGCTCCATTCAGGTTCTTGGGTGGGCTGTGTTCTCATCTTGAATGTTGGCTGGAGAAGGATCTGCTTCCAAGCTCATTTTAGTTGTTGGCAGAATTCATTTTCTTGTTGCTGTATGACTGAAGGCCCTGTTTCTCACTAGCTATAGAGGCTGCCCCCAATCCTAGAGACCTGGTCACAGTTCTCTGACACATGGCTCCCTCCATAGATAGTTCATAACATGGCTGTTGGCTTCTTCAAGGCCAACAGGAAAGTCTCTCTCTAGTTATATAATGTTATACATAGCGTTATCTAGTCTTATATAATAAAATGCAATCATGTGAGTGACATCCCATCACCTCTGCCATATTCTGTTTGTTAGAAGCCAGTCACAAGTCCTAACGCCACTCAAGGGAGGGGATTACACCAAGGTGTAACAGCAGGGAGTGGAGGTCATGGAGGCTATCTTAGAATTCTGTCCACTACAGCAAAGAATGGAAATGAAGAAGTAGGGAAGACCTCAAGCCTTCCATATTTTCTCTCTCAATCCATTCAACTCTTCCTCTATTTTTCCCTCCCTCTCTACTCCATTCCAGTCTTTCCACATGGCTAACTGCCACAAATCTCTCTATTAATTCTCTCTCTATGAGACTTCCTCTACATGCCCACTGCTAATTCCCCTTGGGATCCATAGGTTACCTACCAATGTAAGGAGGGTATCATAGTTTCCTATGGCTTCCACACAAAAATTACCACAAACTTGGGGGCTTAAAATAACACATGTTTACCCTCGTATAGTTCCAGAGGTCAGAAGTCTCAAATCAGTTTCACTGGAGTGAAATCAAAATGTGAAAGAGACATGCTCCCTCCAGAGCAGCTACAGAGTGGAGAATCCACTGTCGCCTTTTCCAGCTTCTGGAGCTGCATTCCTTGGCTCACGGCCTCTTCCATCTTCAAAGCCAGCAGCTTAGCATCTTCAAATCTCTCTCAGGTGAGGTTGTCATATCGCCTTCTCTGTAGTAAAATCACCCTCTGCCTTCTGCCTCCCTCTTATAAGGATACCGGTGATAGCATTTAGGGCACACTCAGGTTATCCAGAATTATCTCCCTATTTCGAAATTCTTAACTATACCTGCACATTTCTTTTGCCATACAAGATGACATTCACCAGTTCCAGGGATTCAGACCTGGATATCTTGGGGGGTCATTATTCATCCCACAACAGAGGATTTATAAACCTTTCTCTGAACCTCTGAAGAAGGAAGAGCAACTGTGAATTGCATGGACTTGCTGTTAAACAGCTGTAGTGCGGACAAGAGAAAGCCTGCTATTTCATCATCCCCAATTTAAAAGTTCTCCTGGCCCAGTTCCCATAGAATAGATGGATCTGTGCTTTGAGAGCTCCACAGAATGCCAGGGACAGAATCAGAAAATTCTAGAGCTGAAAGAACTTTTGGAGATCATCTAGCCCCACACTTCTACCTTAGAAACGAGAAAACTGAGGCTCAGAGAGGAAAAGCAGGTTACTTAAGGTCAAATGCATGGTTTAGGGAGGACTTGAGGAAAGAACCCAATCCCAGACTGTCTTCGGGACACCACACTGCCTCCCTGCTGCAATGTATGGGAGATATTTGAGGTGGCTACCCCTAATAGACTGGGCGCTCCATGGGGCATAAATGAGGTTGATGTTACAGTTTTAACTTACAGCAAACATTTTCTGTCAAGGTTCAGAATAAATATTTTAGAATTTGTTGGCCACAGAGTCTCATCACAACCACTCAACCCTGCTGCTGTCACACAAAAGCAGTCATAAACAATATGTAAGTCAACGGGTGTGGCTATGGCCCAATAAAGCATCATTAACAAGAATAGGGAGTGGGCTACATTTGGACTATGGACCACAGTTTGCTGACCCCTGGGATAGATAACAACCAACGCTAATAAGGGATCACCATATGCTAAGAACTTGATTCGGAATATCTCATTTAATCCTCACCACAACCTCCTCCATGGCACATATTAATATCCCTATTCTACTGATGAGGAAACCGAGCCTCAGAAAAGTGGTAACTTGCCAAAGGACACATCATAAATGGCAGAGCTGGGATGAGAATCCAGACTCCCTCAGTTCAGTTTCTCTGATGCTTACCTCTAGGCTGGTGGTCCTCAACCCTGGCTGCAATTAGAATCACTCGAGGAGCCTGTAAATAATATCGATGACAGTACCCCACCTCGGACCATTTAAGTCAGATTCTCTGGGGGTATGCCCGGAGCATCCATATATTTTGTAATTACTCCTACAATTCTAAAATGTAGCCAAGGTTGAAGACCGGTTTTCTGAGCTGTAATGTTTAATTGTGGGTTTAACACACACAAAAAAAAAAGATGAGGAGGATGAAGATGAGAATGACAGGGAAGGAAGAAAGGAAGGAAGAGGAATTGAGGTCAAGACACCAGAGGCATAGAAGAATATCTTGTTTTTTAAAAAACTCAATGTTCAAAAGCCTCAAAATTTACAGAACCGGTAAAACAGGGAAGATGGGAAATTTGCATTATAAAAGGAATTTTCACTTGTGTGTAAGGATACACTACAGGGCTCTCTTAACAGATATCTCCTTTTGGATGATCAAGCACATATCCTGACACCAGTCTGGGAGGTGGGGGGCAGAGGTTTTAAACATTAAAATGTTTGGTACCACCGCTAGTTGATGATCAGAAGAAATGAAAATCAAGAACATCTCAAATTACAGCGTGGAAATGAGAAAGCGTGACTTAATCACCCAGATTTGGGACGCAGCTCTCCTCAACATTGCTAGCTGCACCTGTATGCTCGTGACTGTTAAGAAATTAGCATCAGAGTAAAAGGAGAGTGGAATTAACACCTGCCCAAGGGCCTCTGACATCTACCTGTAAGCCTTGAATCTTCACCCTCTACGTAAGAAGAAATTTTCCCTCAAACACCCCCAGAATGGAAATAATTGCTCCCCAGTCCATCCTGGTTCTTGATGAGACATGGAGTAAGGATGGGAAATATGAAAATGCTGCCATTTCAAGTCACTAAACCTAAATGGATTGGACATGTCTCCTGTTAAGGATGAATTAATGCCTTAGGCCATTAAAATTCTTGTCATTTTGTCAAGCCTTCTATGACTTTTGATTTCACATTTAAGCAGGAAGGTGGGGAGCAGGAGACGAATGTGAGGCCAGGAATGGCCATAGATGAAGCAATACCCATGTCCTTCTTAGGATTGCAAGATTTACCAAACAAAATTATAGGATGCCCAGTGAAATTTGAATTTCAGATAAACAATGAATAATTTTTTAGTGTAAGTATATTCCAAATGTTGCATGAGACATACTTATATTTTAAAAAATATTCATTATCTATCTAAAATTCAAATTTAATTGGATATCTTATGTCTTATCTGGCATCTTGTATCTTAATCCTTCTCCAACTCACACCTAATTAATTCCCTGGCCCCAGAATAAAGAAAAGCACATTTTGAGTTTGTGTTCATTTGATTGCAGTGACTACATTGCTGTGGAGAAAGTCAGTTGTGGTTCATTAGCATTATGTCATAAGAAAAAATGGATTTCCCCAAATCCCGCGTGTTAAGGATAATGATAGCTAACGTGCTTCCTTTGTGTCCATGAATAAGGGTCAGAAGTAGGATGTGAATTTCAATAACCTTACCCCAATGCAGCAAAAAATTCTCTTTATAGGGTAGCTATAGGTATTCCTAGAATGTTCTAACACTTTGTTTTCACAACTTTCTTCTATACGTCTTATTCTTGCATGGCTCCATACCATCAAACGCAGATAGCCCTTTGGGCCAAATCTCAGTTAACATAATCCCCTTAGAGGAAATGGGTGTTGAGAAAAATTGGGCCTCTCAGGTAGGCACTCTCCTCTCTCATTCTCAGAAGAGGCTCGCCTGGCTTGGTGTTGCAGCCAGGTTCCTCTCCATGACTCTGGAAGAGGGAAAGTCCTCTTGCAACTTGGCATGGCTCACATAAATCCCAAGTGTGTCCCAGCATTCCAGCTGCAATGTGGGGATAATAGTGTGGTGGACTAAAGAATCCAGAACATACAATGTGCTTAGAAGAGTGCCTGGCATACAGTGGGTGCTCAATAAATGCTGGTCTTTAAGCATGTGATCAGGGTTGGGGAACTTAAACAATGAGGTCTACATTTCCTCTCCCACAAAGCTGCCACCCTGAATGCCCATGCCAAGTGGCACCATTTGTCCAAAGACTTGAGCAGAGGAACCAGACTCTCCCTTTATTCTCTGCCCAAAGTAGGAAGAGATGAGCCTGTCCATAACTCTGCCATGTTCCAGGATCCTTGCTGAGGCCTCTATGATTCATTTTAGAGACAAACAGACACCAATGGATACTAACCAAAAATGTCAACTTTGTGTAGAAGAAAATCTGAAGGAAAAAAATCTCACAAGGCAGTATTTTTCTCTGTAGTGCATGAGTTGCTGACCATCTCATCTTGCTAAAAACAAAGAGCTCTTTCTGAAAGTGACCATTTCTTTGATCAAGAATGAGAAATATTTCTTGCAATAGATATTTATCCTTTGGAGCAGCCCGGCATCCACACCATCCCTCCTACTTGATTAATTAATTTACGCAACTTACATTTATTAAGTGCCTGCCATGTGTCAGGCACTATTCTAGGGACTGTGGATTTAGGCATGAACCAAGAAGACCAAAATCCCTGCTCTCATGGCACTCTGATTCTAGTGGAGGAATGTAGACCATAAACACTATAGATAAGTAAATTATATGTTGGATGATACAAGAGCGATGGGAGAAAATTAAGAGGGAAGAAAGACAGGGCGTGCCTGGAGGGAAGAGAATGGGTGAGTAATGGAAAAGGCTGGATTTTCAAAGACTCCTCTACAGAGGCAGAAGGGATGGGGTCTTGTCCCTGACACCTGGAAGCTAGGTAGCTAGCTGTGACTGAAGCTCAGCCGGGAGATGCCTCTCTCCAGGACTTGGAATATGAACAGAGAGTGCAAAGACAGCAATCTTCAGAGACACTTATGTGTCTGAGGCTGGTTTATAGAGCAGTTGCAGAATGGCAAGTCTCCAGGGGCGACCACACCAGCAGGGACACTCCAGGCTGGCTGGTCCTGAGGACAAGTCCTGGCCAGGTTTTGCCTCCCTTACTTCCTACTTATTTTCCAAACCATAGATCCTTTTCTATTTAATTTCACTAGCATCCGTTCTGTTGTTTTGTTTGCAACCAGAAACTCAGACCAGTACACTTCTGCTGGGGAAAAAATCATCTAGATGATATGCATTGGAGTCTTATAGGGATATTCTGTACTCACACCTCCAGACCCATGATAAAACAGCCCAAAGAAACATTATCAACCCACATCAGTTTTTTTTTTTCTCCAGGAGACTTCTCTTAGGAGGTGACACAGAAAATGAAACAACTGTCATCAATTATTATTTGTTCTAGGCAAGGGGTGAAGGAGAGAAAGGAAATTTATATCCCTGACTGCAACAGTTTGGGCACAAAGAAACAGAAACCAGGCAGAGAACCAGGGGAACAGCTTGAATATTTTAAGCAGCTCCTCCCTCAGTAATGGATTATCTTATACAGACTGACCATATAATGGTTTCCTAGAGTTTTTTCCTGTTGAAGAACCAAGATTATGCACTTCCCCCTCTGCCAAAGACACAAAGGAGGGAGGATATCAAAATGCGACATATGCAGTGGGGAAGAGAGTCAATTTCCTTCCCATCAAGGGACCTCTCAGCAGGTAAATATTGATTACATTTTTCGGGTGCCTCAAGCCATTATTTCTGATACCACTGCCTGCTGCCAGATATGAATTTTCCCCCCTCATCTCCATGGGAGTATCAGATAGAGTGAGGAGGAAATTTTCCCTAAAGAAGCCTGGCAGAAAGGCACCTTCTAATTATGAGCATTTAATTCACATCCCCAGGACCGGTGTCCTTAGAAAATGACGGCAAGTGTCCAGCCTGGAGATAATGCTTCACCTGATGCCACTTGCAGTTTGGGAAAACAAAGTGCCAACCCTGACCCAGAAGGGAGGATAAAAGCCAAAATCTGGTGGACTGTTGGAAAGCATGCCAGAGTCCTGATATTGTGGGTTCTCATATAAATTACTGATGCAGCCTCAGGGACCCATTGGATAGCAGAGGTGTGAGAGGTGAGAAGATGGCAGGAGTGTTATCCTGGAATTGGCAAGGGCCGATGATTAATCCTTCAGCCTCGTGTATGGTGTCAACACCGTTGCTGGCATGCTGGCGGGTACACACTGTCAAATCCTGCCTTAAGCAGAAATGCATTGCAGCCAAGATTTACGCATACTGCCCACGGAGGTCCCTTCCTGACACCAGCTCTGTAGTCATGAGAGGAAGAAAGGAATGAATGTTGAGAGTCTTGGCCCCATGCTTATCACTAAAACCTCCAGCTACAGAGCCCAAGTGCCTGTCAAGCTCCAAGGGACCACAGTAAAACTGCACAGAAGCAGGAATCTGATGGAAGGCGCATCTTTGCCTTTGGCTCGGCAACCCTAGAAGCAGATCCTGAGACAATGGCTTAAGCGTAAGTTATTTATTTGGGAAAGTGGTCTCGGGAAACACCCCATCAGGGTAGCAGGGAAGCAAGACAGGAATGGGAAGGCAGTCAATACAGATGGTGTTATCAAAAAGACAATTGCCCAGGGCAACTGGAGCAGAGTCCCGTTGGGAGCTCCAGTCCCACTGGGAGAGCGCTGTGGAGCACAATGCCTCACAATTATTCCACAACCCGGGACTTCCAGGAAGTGGTATTTATCCACTAGCTCTCCATCTGCCGTTGGGTGGCTTCTGGGGACGTTAACTGCTTGGTGCTTCCAAGTTGAAACAAGAGCATGTTGGTGGAGTACTGAGAGCGTGTACTATAGCCCCCATCAGTGTATTTGGGGAATCCTTTGTCAAAGTTCTCTATGCATATGTTGACCCACAAATAGTGGTTTAGTATGGCCAAAAGAACCTTAATTTGCACTGTGGAAAAAGAGAGGACCTAGGGCAGCTACCTAAATGTTCTAGCCCAGTCTTTTCATCTGTGAAAAGGGAAAGCAATGCCCTCCCTACACATTTCATAGGGTTACCATGAATGTGGTTACGCCACCGCACCTCCAGCCTTGCTGAAACTACTTAGTGACTTCCAATATCTCTTAATAGTAAAACCAAAAGCCTTTGTGTGGTCCATAAGGCCCTGTATGGTCTCATTCTCTTTCCATCCTCATTCCCTCTCCCATTGTCCACTCCTTGAACCTCCTCTCCTGTTTCTCCTGTGATAGTTAATGTTATGTGTCAATTTGACTGGGCCACCAGATGTGCAAATATTTGGTCAAATGTTATTCTGGGTGTGTCTGTGAAGAAGTTTTTAGATGAGATTAATTTTTGAATCAGTAGACTGAGTAAAGCAGATTGCCTTCTCTAGTGTGGGTGGGCCTCATCTAATCAGTTAAAGGCCTGAATAGAACCGAAAGGCTGATCCTCTCTCAAGGAAGAGTGAACTCCTCCTGCCTCACTGCCTTGAGCTGGGGATTTTTCCTACCTTTGGACTCAAACGGAAACATTGGCTCTTCCTGGGTCTCCAGCCTGCTGGCTGCAATCTTGGGACTTGCCAGCCTCCTTATTCATATGAGCCAATTCCTATAACTAAAGAACCCTGAATAAAATAGCCTCCCTTATTCTTTGTGCTCAATCTGCCTCTTTGAGGGTCCCTTATTCCCTCCTGCCAAGTGTTCTTTGCACATGTGTGTTCCTCTGCCAGGAATGTTTGCCATGACCACCGCCACCATTATCACCATCCCTCTCCCTTGCCTTAACTCATCTCCATCCTAGATTTCTCAGTGCAAACATTCCACCTTCAGAGAAGCCTTACTAGATGGTGTAATTCTGCGGTTAGAATTGCCATATTCTCTATAGACATCAGTACAATCTTCTCAGAGGACAGAGTAGAGAATGCATCAGAAGCCTGAGAAATGGGGACACTCTTTGACCCAACACTCTGCAGCTAAGAATTTGTTCTAAGCAAATGCTTCAGATTCACGCAAAAAGATCAAGGGTATATATTTTAGAATAGTTATATAGGGAAGGTAGAGTGAGGGAGGGAAGGAGGGAGGAAAAGTGAAAGAGACAAAGAAAGAAAAGAAACAAACTAAATATCCAACACTAGGTGATCGGTTAAACATGTTGTATGTCCATCAAATGGAATACGATTCAGCCATTAAAAATGATGATACATAGGTATAATTATTGACATGATAATGGGTTCATGACATATCACTAATTTGAAACACAGGTCACAGAATAGTATGTTCAGTATAATTATGTTCTGAAGGTATGTTCAGTGGGATCTCAAATGTATTGTGTGTGTGAGAGAGAGAGGGAGAGAGAGAGGGAGGTGGGGGTGTAGAATGTGTCTGCATGTAGGACCACAAAATGTTTGGAAATATTTAAAACTAGTTTCCTCTCCTCTCCTCCTCTTCCTCCTTTGCTTCGGTATCATCTAAGTTTTCTATAACAAACTTAACAAAAGGTCTCAATTCTGGGGAAAAAATAATAATTTTGACATACCTAACCATCCAAACAAATTGCCCTTTTAACACTCTGCATTTTTCCCTTGATTGAGGGAAAGAAAAAAGCATAACTGGGATTCACAGGGAAGCAGAGCTGCCTGAGTCAGGGGACACTGGGCAACTGGTTCTGTCTCTCCCAATTTTCTCCTCCTTGACTTCTATCTTTGCCTGGATGACCCCTCTCACATCCTCCTTTCCTTTCCCCACACACAATTCCATGCAACTCCAAGTTCCAGTCCAATCAAACCCAAAAGGAAACCCAGAACATCAAACCCAAAACTAAGAGGTTCTCCATCCTTCACACTCATTGATAACCCTTCAAGGTTACAATTTGCTGAAGGCATCTTAGTCCCGTTTCATCTGCTGCCCTGTCAGAGCTGTCCTGAGGAATTACAATCTTTAAAAAACAGAGCTCAGAATGGTCAGGACCAAAAGGAAATAAGCACATGTTTGTGCGAGCTGAAAAAATATCCTATATGGAACAGAGTCAAAATAAATCAATAAAAGCAGTTTCAGACATGCACCACTGAGAGAAACTGTTAATTACTGGTATTACCATCGATGTCTATTCATTTGAGACTTTTGTTCAGCAAAGGAAATTGTCTGGCCCTGTTACATAACCAAAATCAAGAGAATTTACAAAGAAAGAAAAAAAACCATTCTCAGCTCCAACTCAGACAAAAGGATTGAAGGAAAATGAGACAAGTGATATTTTCTGAGGATTTACTGAAACAAATCAGCTCAGAGAAGAAGATGAACCTGCCTAGGTTCATCCCAATATCACCCATCCTGACATAGTTGTTTGCTCTGTATATAAATGTCAAGTTTGAAAGAGCCCCGATACAGACCCTTTTAAGAGACTTCTCCACAATCAAAAGGTTTCCTCCTTGTCAAAAGGGATTTCTGCTCTTAGTTGAGTCCTTTGAAAATACATGTAACAAAACCACAGAGGTTAATGGTTAAGCTTAAAGAGTGAGGATTCTGTAGTCCCAAAGACCTGAGTTCGAGGTCCATTTCTGCTCCATCACAGCTCAGAGATACTTGGCAGTTTATGAAGGTTTCTGAGCATCTTTCCTCATATGTTAAATGAATATAATAATAATCCGTACCTCATAGAGATGTGTAAGTCGAAATCTGTGTGAGGCATTCTATACATCAATGGCTAACTAGGGGAGAGAAACCACTTGAGTATTTCAAACAGGATTTTATACAGGGAATTAGCTGTATGGGTGATGAAGGATCAAGGTGCTAAATGGGACAATGAAAAAGTCCTACTTTAATGTAATACTTTTAAAAGTCTGAACTGATGCAGGAAAAAAAATCCATGATGAAGAAAACATCAAAATCTTAAAGACAGGATAGGACCCCACACTTGTATAACTCAGCCTCCCTTTTCTTTTTATAATCCTGGCCCTGCCAGGGATGAATAAACAGCAGGAATCTACTACAACCCCTAGGACAAGGGACAAAGGGAAGAGGGGTGTTACTGGAGCCCAGAACAAAAGCTGGGGCTATCCCACAGGATCTAGAATCATACAGGAGACAAAGCTGCTGCAGAGATGCCACAGGAGACAAAGAGAGGAAGAAATACCTTGGCTTATCCCTTCCTCCCGCCTTCCAGTCTCCCATCAGTGCCTCCCATTGGCCAAACTCAGCTGTCATTCTGCTGATATGGGAGCCTGGAAGCCATGGTCTACAAGAAGAAGGCAAGGGATAGATCTGAGGCCAAATAGGCCCAAGATGGCCCAGGCACTTCACTCAGTTCCTCTCCCACCTAAAGGCTCAGAAATGTGAGGACGATGTCTCCCTGAGCCTGACTACTAGAGGAAAATGGCCTTATGTATTTGAGACTACCACCAAGATGATGACGGATGGTGATGCTGGGCAATGGATTCCAAAGGAAGCAAGATTTTGTTCCACCTATGTCATCTCCTACGTCATTCTCCACATAATGGGGGTGGGGGTGCTGCATGTACATCTCCAGGCATAATGGGTAGTGACAAGGACAAGAATATATGACCACTCCCAGTCTTTCAGGGTTCATGAAGTTACCTCAGAACTGCCCAAAATGGAGATCCTTTTAGAACTATAGGAAACTGCAGAGACATATGCGTGAAGAGAAGATGTGCCGAGAGGATGCAGACTTCTTGGATGCTTGTTCTCAGGACCCTCAGTTATCAGAAAGGTGGTGAGGGGCAGGAAGTTGGAGAGAAGGGAATTATCCAGCTAGAGCAGAATTTCCCATCTGGCAGTTGCCACAGGATCAGGGAACCAGGGTGGGATACAAGTGGGGAGGAGAAAAAGTAAAATTGGAAATGGGTGCAACGTGGAGAGCACTGGTCAGGAATGTGCGGATGGAGGTCAGACAGGTTTGAATCTTGGTTCTGCCCTCAGCTAGAATGTGTGACCTTGGGCAAGCGGCTGAACCTCCCTCAGCCATGGTGCATCAGCAGAATGAGGGTAATCACGGAACCTGGCTCAAAGGGCGGTTGTGCGAATTGAACAAAATTACGTACGTGAAGAACTTAGAGATCCTGGCTCAGACCAAATACTCCATAACTGGCAACTGATACTAGCTTTATTATTGTTGTTGTTGTTGTTAGAATTGAAGACAAAGATGAAGGTTTATACTACAGGAGGTATTACAATAGTTTAGTGGCCTCAGGGATATGCAGGATAGTGTATTCAGTGATTTTTGAACTCATGGCCCAAGTTCAGTGGTATAGTGGGTTTCATCAATAAGGAAAGATTTCAGTTTCCCTCAGGTGGTATCACTCAGACAAAGACACAGACATAGACATAGATATGGATGTGGACATGGATGGAGGAGTAGATGCAGACATAGGTATAGATGTAGGTGTAGGTGTAGAGATAGGTGTAGATGTACATGTAGGTGTAGATGTAGATGTAAGTAGAGGTGTAGATGTAAGTGTAGATATACGTGTAGATGTAGGTATAGGTGTAGGTGTAGACGTAGATGTAGATATAGGTACAGGCGTAGGTGTAGATGTAGATATAGGTGTAGGTGTAGATGTAGGTGTAAGTAGAGGTGTAGATGTAGGTGTAGATATAGGTGTACGTGTAGACGTAGGTGTAGGTGTAGATGTAGATATAGGTACAGGCGTAGGCGTAGATGTAGATATAGGTGTAGGTGTAGATGTAGGTGTAAGTAGAGGTGTAGATGTAGGTGTAGATATAGGTGTACGTGTAGACGTAGGTGTAGGTGTAGATGTAGATATAGGTACAGGCGTAGGTGTAGATGTAGATATAGGTGTAGGTGTAGATGTAGGTGTAAGTAGAGGTGTAGATGTAGGTGTAGATATAGGTGTACGTGTAGACGTAGGTGTAGGTGTAGATGTAGATATAGGTACAGGCGTAGGTGTAGATGTAGATATAGGTGTAGGTGTAGATGTAGGTGTAAGTAGAGGTGTAGATGTAGGTGTAGATATAGGTGTACGTGTAGACGTAGGTGTAGGTGTAGATGTAGATATAGGTACAGGCGTAGGCGTAGATGTAGATATAGGTGTAGGTGTAGATGTAGGTGTAAGTAGAGGTGTAGATGTAGGTGTAGATATAGGTGTACGTGTAGACGTAGGTGTAGGTGTAGATGTAGATATAGGTACAGGCGTAGGCGTAGATGTAGATATAGGTGTAGGTGTAGATGTAGGTGTAAGTAGAGGTGTAGATGTAGGTGTAGATATAGGTGTACGTGTAGACATAGGTGTAGGTGTAGATGTAGATATAGGTACAGGCGTAGGTGTAGATGTAAGCGTAGGTATAGATGTAAGCGTAGGTGTAGACGTAAATGTAGGTGTACATGTAGGTGTAGGCAGATATACATATGGCTACACTTGACATAAAGTGCATACTTTAAAGAATCACACCAAATGCTAAACAAAACTAGATCTAGAGTACAGTTACGTGTACCTCTCATGCACAATTATGACCAACTCTCACTTCAGATTAAGTGTTCCCTGAGCAAACACTATGTCCTGGGCACAGGAGTACGCACTAGAGGGGAGGGATAGAAATAAGAACAAGACACAGTTGCTACCTCCAAAAGCCCCCTATTCTATGGGGGAAACAGACATGTGCAAAAATAAAAATATTTCTCCAGAAGGCAAGGAATGACTAAGTTCAACTTCGAAGTCTTCCTGGAGAAAGCAGCATTGAGCTCGTGTTGTTCCACAAGCTCGTGAGATGAGAACGATGGAGGCTGGGATCCAGAGTACCCTGCCTTTCCTTTTGTGGGCACAGGGGAGCTGCCTGGCCCTGGAAGTATTTTCCTTCCATTTGTGTTAAGAGTATTATCAGATTTTTTCTCTCATCAGGAGGTGGGTACCTCCAAAGCTGTCACTAAATAATATTTTCAAGGTTTATCCACAGTATAGCTTGCATCAGTACCTCATTCCTTTTTATGGTTGAACAACATTCTACCATATGGAGTTTTTACCCATTTTGTTTTTCCATTCATCAGTTAATGGACATTTGAGTTTTTCCCCCTTTTGGCTGTTATGAGCAATGCTGCTATGAACATTCTTGTATAAGTTTTTCTTTGAACATCTGTTTAATTCTTTTTGGCATTTACCTTGGAATGAAAGTGATGGGGTCATGTTGTCATCCTATGTTTAACTGTTTGAGGAACCACTTAATACATTCTTAACAACCAGAGGAACAGAGTTTCTCCTTCCAGAAGGATCCAGAAAAGTCACTGGGATCAAGTCTCATTGGCCCATCTTGGATCACATGGCCATCCCTGAACAGATCATTGTGGGCAGGAAAATGGATACCATGATCGATGAAGATGTGTCTCCTTCTGCAGTAAGGAAAGCTCTCTACCCAAAGCACATGGACCGAAGATGGGGAATAGGTGGTTTTTTCAAAGGAAAATTAAAGTGGTGTTAACGGAAAAGGAGGGAAAAGATACTGGAAGGCAAAAACAAGAAGTGTCCACCTTACCAAAGAAGCAATGGAATAACTTCTTTTGATTGTACTGTGGGAATATGTGATGAACACTTTTTGAGCACTTAATATATGTCAGGTACTAGTCTAAGTGTTTTGATTTTGTTTTTGTTTTTTTGAGGAAGATTAGCCCTGAGTTAACATCTGCCGCCAATCCTCTTCTCTTATTTTTGCTGAGGAAGACTGGCCCTGAGCTAACATCCGTGCCCATCTTCCTCTACTTTGTATGTGGGACGCCTGCCACATAGTTTGACAAGCAGTGCGTAGGTCCACACCTGGGATCGGAGCCAGCGATTCCCAGGCCACCAAAGTGGAACATGCAAACTTAACCGTTGCACCACCAGGCCGGCCCCTATTCTAAGTGTTTTTGAAAAAAGTGTTAGTATCCCCATTGCACAGATGAGAAAAATGAGGCTTAGACAGGTTAAGTACCTGGCCCAAGGTCACACTGTTAGAAAGTGGTTGAGCTGGGACTTGAACCTAAATCTCTCCAGCACCAAAGCTCCTATCCTTCCCTGTATACCATGCTGGCGCTTACTGAGTAGAAGGCATCAGGCATGAAAAAATCTGGATGACCACTTGGTGGGTGTCTTAATTGTCACCATGCTGGGTACCAAATCTGCACATTCATGTGCACAGATATACTCACACACATTTCCCAATGGCATGAAGTGAATGGACATAACCCTCTATCTCCCATCACACAGGACACACAGCCAAAGTAGAATGTATTCTTCTTTTTCCTCATTAAAATTAAAGACTATGTCCCTTATTAGCCAATGGATCTCTAAAAATGGTCAGAACTCCAGAATTCCACTTGAGAACCCTCTCCACTGCACAATGGAAACTGTGGTCTCTTCAAAGAATGTGGAAATTAGATGTCATTATCATAGCTCCCCAGGTCCAGCAGAAGTGGAACTTCCATTGTTAACCTGTAATCTTTTTTTTTTTTTTTTTTTGAACATCAAAACATTTTCCCCTAAAGCATTTAATTTGATTCAACCCCAAAGGTTTGTTTTTCAGAAATGGCAGGGATCGGCTGATCTTTCTGTACTCTGGGTGAAAGCTCAGTCCTGTTGTTAACATGGTACCTTGTCTCCCTCCTCTGTCTGAGCTGGGAACCAGAAGAAACCTTTACAATGACAGTCTCCTAATAGGATTGTATTTTTTCTGCATGTTACATCTCAGGGGATCATTGTCATTTGTCTCCTGCAAATGACAGTTCAGCTTCTCCGGGCCCCCTAGTTGCTTGGGAAGAAATGTTACTCACAGCTTGTCTCCAATGATGTTTTATAATTGTAGCAGAAATCCGGTGTTAACAGATCTGTCTGGCTAAAGAGGTGCAGGAGCCCATCGGTATCCACATCAGCACCCCAATGGCTTGAAATCATATCTGGTGTTTCTTCATTCTGATGACATTTTGCATACATACATAAAAATAAGAATAAAATTTGATCACACAAAAATGTGAATTTCCAGAAAAGAAAAAATCAGCCTATTTATTCTCCACCAGACATTTTATAGCTTCTTATCTCTGTAATTTTTATGTGCTCTTTATTTTTTTCTGAAATACCCCTCTCTTTATCTCCATGTATCCAAATACATCCTTCAATTGTCTTCTGAGACCACTCTAGCTTGCAATGATTTCACCCTCCAGTAGCATTTGAATGTACCTTCCATGTGGCAATTAATCATGAGCTTCCTTGTGGTATGGCCTGTATTCTTCAACTAAACTGCTTTAACTGTTCACGTTTATTGTCAGGACTCTGCTCCTCGTTTTAACCTTACTCTGACCTAAAGGAAAATGGGTTGTTAGTGGGCAAACCAATTAATTAAGAAGGCTGGGAATTCTCTTTTCCTCCCCTGCCACTCCCTCCAACCACCACTCATTCCTCAACCACACTGTTGGATATGCTATGTATCTATGGAAGCTCCAAATAATTGCTCACATCAACTACAGACATCAAGAGCTCTTGAGGATATTGAAAATAATTCCATGAATTTTGAGGAGCCAAGCCAAGCAGAAAAGGAATGAAGGCTAATTAATAATAAAGACAGTGAATAGATGTCATTAACCTTGCGTGAGGATAACAGCTTTACCCGATAAGCCATAAAAACAAGTCTCAGGGTAGCTGTCCATGGTTCTGAAGGTTCTGCTGCCATGGGCAACTTATCACCTACATTGCTTTCACCCTTAACTCCCTAACTGCAACTACCATTGATTCTGTTCACGTGGCCTGACCCCTTATTTAGCCTGACTTCAGCTAAAATGTCTTCTGAACAATCTGTGTCCCAGATCAGCAGTCTTGACAAGCAAAGGTAGTTAAAAGAATGGACTCTAGAGTCAGACTGTTTGGGTTTGAAGCTCAGATTCACCATATGAAGGAAGCTACTTAATGTCACCTGTCAATTTTGGAAAGTACTACTAGGTACTTCATGCGGTTGTTGAGAGAATTAAATGAGAAAAAATATATAAGAGCTTAGCAGAGTTCCTGACACATAGAAAGGTCTCAGCAAATTTAGCCTTTTATTATGATGGTTGTGTCTTGGATCCTTAACCATATGTAAGGTATTGGAACAAAGGAACTGAATTGTTTCCTTCATGATACCCTCTATTGGCTACAGAGTAATAGGATGGGCAGAAGCTTTGAAGTAATGGAGACTGAGTCCAAATCCTGCTTCCACAACACACTACCTGCACGATATTAAGCGATTTACTTAACCCTTCTGAGCCTCCTTTGCCTAATTTAAAAAATGCAGTAAACGATTTCAATTTTTCAGAGTTGTAAATATTCTAGAGGATGTATATAGATGGCTGGATTAAAATATATGTGCAATAAACAGATCATCATGTTTATGGCTATGAATCTGAGAGGACTGCAAGCAGATGTTATTATTTCTGCTCATCTATCACCAACAATCTGTAAGAGTCATGAGTGTATATTGATAACAAGCAGTAAGGACTTAGTGCTTTATCTTGGGAGGCCCAGTTCTCTGAGAGGACTCTATGACATTCCTTTGTATGGTGGATCAATTATGTAAGATCTTACAGTCTTAGTCATCAACTCAATTTTCTTACAAAGAAGGGAATTTCATCTAGAGAAATTCTGATGTTACCTCTACATCATTAATATGGCTGTGTAATGTGGGTAACATAGGGTTACCAAAATGTGATTCAAGAAAGACTATCAATGATTCTGTCTGGGAAAAAAAAAATCTTTCTAATTATGGATCAGGTACTATCATCGTATTCAATGCTCAGCTCATTGACTTCAAGTACTCCTGTTCATTAACACAGTTTTGGAGAAAATCTGGAGACTGTCAAAAATACATTTGTAGATTACAACTCCTGGAAATATTCCCGTGCATATAAATCCCTCCCGGGGTAACTTCTCTAAGAAACAGTCCTTTGGAGCCTGAAGGAATAACCATCCATTGCACTTCATAGTTCCAGCTATGTGTTAATTAGGACCTGATGGAAAAGGGTAAGAAAAACTAGGACAAAACATCCTCTCTTCATGGTAGACTATATACCAAGAGCAGAAGCTTCTGACTCAGCACATGGTGATATTTTCCCATCTAGGGCACACCCCTCCATTTATCAAGCTTGATCTAAAGGATGAACTTCAGACATGTTTTTAAAGAGATAGGCCTCAGACAGAGTTCCTGCTGGTCATTCTGCTCCCCTGAAGGATCAACCTTTCCTCTGACCTATGGGAAACATGGCACCATTAGCTGCCCACAGTCTGCTTAGCTCCCAGAGTCCTTGCCCCATGCATGAGTAGAACTTACAGACCTAAGGTTTCAAATGCCTAAGACAACAGGAAGTTAAGAGTGACCATATCAGGAGGTTTTCCCCCAAAATATCTTCTTCTCATTTCACCGCTTTGAAAGCAGCTAAAAAGAAGCATGTTCTTAGAAGGCAATACTAGGAATGAAATCTACCAATATGTCACCAAATACCAAAACTTATTTCTAAAGTTCCACTGTGGTTTGGGGAGAAGCAGAAACCAAATTTTAATGGAAGGGAGTATAGTAAGGGGGTTAAGATCATGGACCTGAGTTCACATCCCATCGCCACCACATCCTGGCTATGTTGAATTTCTTACTTCTCCAAAGCTCAGCCCCCTCCCCTAAAAAATGGGAATAATAATATCACCCACCTTACAGAGTTTTAATGAGCATTAAACTATATAACCCATATAAGGTGCTTAGTCCTTATATAAGTATTCAATAAATTATTTACATAAACATTTTTGGGTGCATGATATGCACCATCTCATTGAATATCACAATCTTATGAAGTAAGTATTGCATCCCTCCTCCATTTTGTCAGCAAGTAGACTGAGACTTAGAGAGGACAGGGAATTTGCTTTGGATCCTACAGCTGGGAATTGGAAAAGCCATGATTCAAATGGAGGTCAGTCTGACCCAGACGACCTTAGTGAATTTAATAAACTGTCAATGCAAAAGACCCAAGCCCTTTGTAATCCCTGACCCCAGTTACACCATCCTCACCAAGGGAGAGATTCAGCCACACCACTGAGTCAAAGGAAGAAGTACACGGACCTCCAAGTTGCAAACCAGAGACAACGATTAAAAATTAATAAAATCACACCCCATACAACCAAATCACGTAGGACACAAGTACAAAATTCAACCCATTCAACAAAAAGGCCTCCAGATTCCTAAAATTGCAAATGTAAAGTTGTGTATTTTCCACAAAATCAAGATCCTAGGAGATGGGGTTTGGTGGACTGCCACGTTCACATCCCCTTCATCGCACAGCTCTGAAGAAGGTGACAAGGGGAAGTGAACTCCCACTGATGGAGCACCTACTGTCAGGCCTTGTGTCACACGGTTTACAGATCTTATCACTTCATCCACCAAATAACACTAAGACATAAGGATTATGAGCCCCACTTCACAGGTGAGTAAACTGAGAATCAGAGACGTTAAGTGACTTGTCCGAGGTCACTCAGAAGAAAAATTGGCATTAAAATCCGGAACCATCTCAGGGACACAATTCACCTAGTCTATGATGGAACTGGTGACCCTGGAGATGGCCCACAAGCTCCTTCCAGTATACCCCACTTAACTCTCCCAGAGCCAGAGTTCTTTAAGAAAAATTAAATTAACTAATCAGTGGCATTGGTGCCACCACTGAGACCTGGGTGGGCAGGAAGTCTCAGAAATAGAAACCCTTTCCTAGAAACACTGTCTTCTCTCCATGTCTCTTGACTCTAGTTAACAATTCTGGATAAAGTAGAGGCTTCTTTTTTATCCTTGTTAAGCAATACGCACTTCTCTGTAACTCCTATGTCTCCAGGTCCTGAGCCTTGCCTGAGTGGTAATTTTCTTTCCCTGTGATCTTTGTGCCCTTAGAAATTACAACACACCGAGCATGAGGTTTAATTATTGAAAGAGAGCGTGCTAGGTAAAAAGTTACCCCTGAGGATTTGCCAAAGCAAAGGACAGACAGATACCACCTAGGAGGACAATACCTTTTGCTAAAGCTATAGGATTATGGCAAAATTGCAAATTATACCGTGCCAGGGAATGATACATCAGCACTTTTTTGCATAAACCTGCTTTCCAGTGGCTTATGAAGTTAGCTCAAAAAATTTTTCTTTGAATTAAAACCTGGTTTGCAAAATATTGTCTTTAAATTATGCATCCTTTAAGAGCACCAGTCAATCCTTCCTAGCATTCACCAAACTAAAATCCTTTCCATTTTTAATTAAAGTAACTTTACTTTTCATATAATACTGAAGTGACCTCTTCCATATTGGGAATTTGCAAGAACACTGTTAGGAAAAAAATGATATTAAATTATCAATCATGTAGAGTTTCACTTCCACCTAGGATGTAGAAAGCTGGAAGGAGCTTCGCTCCCACCATAAGCACAAGAAAAATGCAAATAAGCATCAAAATCTTAACTTTTTTTAAATGCACCCAGAAGCTGAGGCCACAGAGCAACCAAGAAGCCTCAACTCCAATGAAACACAGGCTCCTCCCAGGATCATCTGTGGCGGCACAGGAGATGAAGAGACAAGTGGGTAAGAAGAATGCAGCTAAAATTTTTAACAAATTGCTAAAGGCCAAGCGTGGGCTAGCATGAGATTAGAGAACCCCTGACGTAAGGGAAGCTTGCATCCATCCAACATCTCTTCTCCATAGCCCTCCAATGGGTGCTTGGGAGAAAGACCAGAAGCAAGGTGGGGTACTGGAAAGAGCCTTCCTTGGTGGTACATCCCACAGCGTTTCTGGGTAAATGGAAAAGCCCTCACTCAGATCCTTGTCCCCAACAGAACTAAAACCTCAAGACAATGGGAACGAGGCAGCAAATCCAGGGCACCAGTGGAGACCCACTGCAGCAGGAGCAAGGGTGAAAAAAGGTATCCTCAACCCTCAGGGGCGGGGCGTATAACAGTTCTAGAATAATAAAGGGATCCATTTACCAATAAGACACAACAATCGCAAATGTGTATACACATTAAAAAGAGTTTCAAAACCTATGAAGGAAAACCTGATAAAACTGAAAGGAGAAATAGATAAATTCACAAACACAGGTAGAGACGGAAGCCCTCCTCTCTTGGCGCTGCTTGATGGAACAAGTAGGAAGAAAACAAGCAGAGATATAGAAGATTCAGACAATCCTATCAACCAAGCTGACCTAACCGACGTTTATAAAACACTCCATCCAACAGCAGAATACACCTCTTTCTCCAAGCGCACATGGAACGTTCCCCAAGATAGACCATATTCTTCTACGTACTGCTTTACACAGACTTTTCCAGAAAATAGGACAGAAAGAAAGACTTCAACTTATTCTTGAAGCAGGCATTATACTAATACCAAACCCTACAGGGATGTACATTCCCAACCTCCAATAACCCAAGAGTGGTCCTCCAAAAGGGAGCTGGAGGAGTGAATTGCCAAAGTGAAGCAAACCAAAGCCAGAGGTCACGCAGAAATGTGACCCAAGTGGATCTGGGCAGAGTACCAACCACATTCCTCATTCCTATTTACTGAGCCTCTGCTTTAAACCCGATGTCATGCTAAGCTCTACAACCCTGAAAGGCTGTTCTGTTACTCCCATGTTCTTGTTTAACCCTGACAATTCTATGAGGTAGCTATTACTAATTCCATTTTAAAGATTAGAACACTAAGGCTCAGAGAGGTTATGTAACTTCCTCAAGATCACACCGCCATTAAGTGGGATTTGAACCAGGGTCTATCTGGCCTCTGCCAAGTTTGTTGCTGTTTGTTTTTCTTCCTCTATGCATCTCTCTTCCTTTTCTCTGGCACATTCCCGCCATTAGGTACCAAGGTTCTTCCTGCTGCCGATGCATATGGCCGTAATTCCATTAGCAGTTTCCTCTGTCCACACTCTGGGCCCCTATCCAAGCTCGCCCTCCTGGGTCCCAGGCGTGGTCCTGCCAATGCCCTGCTCTCTGCTGGTTGTCCAGTTGGAAAAGACTTCATTGATAGAATTGCAGCCAGGAATTAGTGATTGGGGATGCGGGATAGAACTTTGTCTTAACCCAAACGAATGGATTTCTATCTAGTCCCAAGAATCCAAATTAGAACCTCAGTGGAAACTGGAATATTCAAGAACCCTGATTTGACCATAAACAACAGACAAGGCATGGAAGAGAGTGCTCTCTCCTGAAAGAGCTTTTATGGAACAGCCAAGAGTTCTCTCTGCAACCAAAGCGTTCGTTCATCCAATTCTTCAAAGAGTCATCTTCTCTCTCTCTCTCTGGGGCCTCCCTACACACAACCAGAAGGAGGGTCTCTAAAGTTCTCCACTGGAGTCCCCTCACCTCCTCTCTGGATGACAAACCCTAAGCAATGAACAGAGCAGACCACATCAGTGAGAAGTTTTCATTGTGCCTTACGTGTGAGCAGCTGAGAATCTTCTACTGGACATGGCCCCAGGGGTATCTGTTGGTTGGGAACAGGGAGGTTCCCAGGTGAAATAAGAACCTGGTCCCGTACCCAGAGGGCAAGGAGAGACCAAAGGAAGAGGCAGAGCGCTCCAGATTGGGAGGTGGCAGGTGTAACCAGCAAGGGAACTCGCCTACGAGGCTTGTCTGGGGTACCGCAAGACGAGTGGATCTCCGTGCCTGCCTGCCAGGATCTTAGAACTTTCCAGAGAGGGCTTAAGGGGGTTCAGTCACATGTTCTGTCCAGAGGCACTCAACAACACGTTGCTCTCTCAAGGCTCTGGCTATGGGAACAGTGTGTGGGACACACATCCCAAGGACAGGGGAGGGGATGAGGAGCCGCCAGCTCAGGGTCAAGTGGCGGTGCCATCCTCTGGATGACCTCCTCCAACAATATCATCAAGAACCGAAGAGCCAAGCGATATAATTAGTTAAGATGAGGTCATTAGGGTGGGTCCTAATCCAATGTGACTAGTGTCCTCATATATATAAGGCCAGAGTGTCGAGCCCACCGTGCTGTGCTGGGGACAGGAAGGGCAAGGTAGAGGAGAGGCTCTAAGAGCCTGCCTGGAGAATAGTCGCAAAATGGCAACTTGTGAGACTGGAAAAGTTGTCATAAAACAGTCTGAGAACGTGTCAGCAAGGAACAAAAACAACCAGCAGCCATTGAGCACCCACTGTATGCCATGTGCTTTTTCATCATTTGTATGGAGATCATCTTTTACTTATACATCATACTCATCCTCACAAAGCCTTATGAAATGGGTATCTTGTAACGCCCACTTTACAGACAAGGAAAGCAAGGCGCAGAGAGATGGGGTAACTTGCCCAAGGTCACACAGCATATAGAAATTGTAGTCAAGAGTCGGACCCGGTTCTGTCAGGCTCTAAAGCCACACTTTATTTAATTTTTATTATAAAGTTATAGACAGAGTGAATAGCTCAGTGCTTAAGCACCCAGCCTCTGAAGTCATGCTGTCTTCAAACCCCACTCATGCCACATATTGGCTGTGCAACTGTATTAGTTTGCTGGGGCGGCCATAACAAAGTACCGCAGACTGGGTGGATTATAAACAACAGACATTTAATGTCTCACTGTTCTAAAGTTGCAAAATGAAGATGTGATGGCTGAGCTGGTTCATTCTGGGGGCTGTGAGGGACAAATCTGTTCCATGTCTTGCCTAATTTCTAGTGATACCTGGCAGTCTTTGGCATTCCTCAGCTGATTGTTGCTTCACTCTGATCTCCGCCACATGCAGTTTCCCCAGCATGCATCTCTGGGTCCAAATTTCCCCTTTTTATAAGGACATCAGCATATTGGATTAGGACCCACCCTAATGACCTCATCTTAACTAATTATATCCACAACAACTCTATTTCCAAAGAAAGTCACGTTCTGAAGTACTCGATTTTAGGACTTCAATGTATGAATTTGGCGGGAGGAGGGGGTGGGGGGGGGTGGGGGCGGGGACGGACACAATTCAACCCATAACAGCAACCATTGGCAATTCCTTTTCCTCTCTGTGCTTATTCATCTGTCAAACTGACTCTTACAGGGTTGGAAAGAGTAAAAGAATTAAGGTATACAAAGTATCTAGAACAGGGGTCAGCGAACCATCACCCAAGGGCCAGATACAGCCTGCCACCTGTTTTTGCACCACCAGAAAGCTAAGAATAGTTTCTATATTTTTAAAGAGTTGAAAAAAATCAAAAGAAGAAGATTCTATGACACAAAAAAAATTTAAATTCGAATTTCCGGGTCCGTAAATAAAGTTTTATTGGAACTCAGCCACGCCCATCCATTTACATCCTGTCTCTGGTTATTTTTACACTCCAGGAGCAGTGGAGTGGTTGCAGTTCCTACAGAGACCATATGGGCACAAGGCCTGAAATATCTACTGTCTGGCCCTTTACAGAAAACATTTGCCAACTACCAACCTAGGTTACCTACTATGTAGTAAGAACTATATTAATATTGCTTATTACTATATTTTTTTCCTTATCTTTTAGCATGGTAGAAGTTATCTACCTCTGCAATCCTTTTTGTAGCAAGGAGAATTTTCAGCTCACGTGAGAGAGGATGTCCCCATCCACAGGCAGCTCTGTGTGCCTGGGGGGCCCCAATCCTCCCCTCCATTGGCTGGTTTCCTCCCCAAGCGCTCCTCAGCTGCTCCCCCGGCTGAATCCAGTCCAGGCCAGTCAGCTCGCTTCACTCCCGCTTGTCTCAGCAATTTTTTTCCCCCACTGCACAAGTTCCCCAAAGCTCCAATGGATCCAAAGGTGAGCACTTCCAAACCTTAAATTATTTACATCTGAGAAACTCAAGGGCTTTTTCTCCCTTTCAATCACGGCGGGCTTCGGGCGTCTCCAGCGCAACCCTCTTCCTTCCTGTCAGGAGGGCCCGCCTCCTTGCAAAAAATTGTAGGAAATTTGCATCTTTAAAAAAGAAGTGTGCGCGCGCTTTTTTTTTTTTTTTTCCTCTTTGTTTTTCACTGGCCGAAAAAAGAAGTGAAGCCTCATTTTAGTCAGACGGTCATCCGGGACACCCGGGAGGAAGGGGGCAGAGGAGGATAGAAGTGGATGAGGGAGCAGCCCGTGGGAGTGTTGGTGGAGAGAGAGAAGGACTATGTTCGTGCTGACTCAGCAAAACTGGCAAGCTTGGAGAAAAACTCGCGGTTCAGATGGGGAGAAGAAACACGTTTTCTCTGCAACGATCTGAAGAGTAGAGCGTTTCATCGCCAAAGAGACCACAATTGTTTTGGCTCAACATCTTCGTGGCTTTGTGTTGGATGGCATTTTGTGTTCTCTGGATTTCTCTTTCTTTTGAAAATTGTAGGATTTAGGAAGAAAACCAAGTTAGAGGCAGATTAAAGTCTTTAACTCTTAATTAAAGGTTTTTATTCAGCCCTTCACTTCCAGCCGCAGAATTTTTCATCCAGACATTCCAGTTGCTGTTGAGGAGAAATGGGAAATTCTAAAAATAAGTCAGTTTGCATGCGCGGTCCCTCTGAGGTCAGACCATTGTCCCCAAGGAGGACACAGCTGTTGTGGCTGCTGCTGTTATGCCAGAGTCAGACTGGGATGGCGACATCTCCCTGCTGGAAACCTGAGGGGACAAAATTCTCCCCAAAGAGGGCCCCAGTATAGTTCCCAAGCGACCCCAGGTTCTAGAAAAGTCCCTCTCTCTGAAAGCCCCTCATTTCCTTAGTCCTGCATTTTTCCTCACCTCACACAAGGCAACTCCAGCATCAATTGCTGAGGCCAAAAGCCTTGGCGTTATCTCTAACACCTCTCTCTCTCGTTCTCTCTCTTTCTTGTACCCAACATCCAATCTGTCAACAAATCCTGTCCATTCTATCCAGGACTGGGTACCGTGCAAAATGGAAATGCAGGGCCCCTGTCCGAAGGTTCTTAAGAATTTCAAGATGGCGACAGCGGAACATAAAACCAGGCATGGGGTCTTTCTGGGCAAGGGACCCTGTGTGACATCGCAGGTCACATGCCCATGAAGCCAGCCCTGGTTCTACCTGCAAAAACATATCTAAAATCTGACCACTTGTCACCATCTCCACTGCTAACCACCTGGCCTGACTCTTCCCTTTGTCGCTTTAGTTGATGTGCAGCTTAACAGACAGAGCAAGTCAGATGACGTCCCTCCTCTGCTCAAAGCCCTCCACTGGCACTTCATTCTCCCCAGAGTAGAAGCCAAAATCCTTAAATGACTGACAAGTCAGCTCACATCCCCAGGCTTATCTTTGACTCTCTCCCTCGCTCATTCCACCCCAGCCACACAGCATTCCCAACTATCCTCAGACAAGCCAGGCATATTCCTTCCTTGTGGTATTTGCCTTGCCCTTCCCTCTGCCTGGAATCTCTTTCACCACTTGTACACCCTGTGGATGCTCTCCCTCACATCCTTGAAGTCTTAGTCATTCAACGAACATTTATTGAGCACCTATGATGTGCCAGACACTGTCCTAGGCACAAATGGTTGGACACAGTATTTCTCTGATCATTCCTGAGATGGAGCATCTTTTCATAAACTTATTGGCTATTTTATAGCTATTTTTTTGAATATTTTTGGCTTTTTTATTTACAACAGAACAATTTAATCTTTTTTTTAACAGCTTCATTGAGCTATCTTTTATATATAAAATTGTCCATATTTAAAATGTACAACTTGATATTTTGACATATATACACATTGTGTATACACATATCATAATTGAGCTAATTAACATATCCACTACCTCTATGTAGTTACCATTGTGTGGTGTGTGTGTGTGTGTGTGTATTAAGAACATTTAATTTAAGATCTATCCTTTTTGCAAATTTCAAGTATACACTACAGTATTGTTAACTATCATCACCATGCTGTGACGTTAGATCTCCAGAACTTATTCATCCTATGTAACTGAAACTTTGTACCCTTTAACCAACATTTCCCATTTCCCTCACCTCCTCACCCCACCCCAGGTAACTCTACTTCCGAGTTTGACTATTTTAGATTCCACATATAAGTGACATCATGCAGTATTTCTTTATGGAAATTGCCTATTTGTTTTATGTAACAAACACTTACACAGTACTTACTCTGTGCCAAGCACGACTCCAACAACTCTGTGAAAGAGGCACTTGCTTATCTCAATTTAACAAATGAGGAAACTGATTAAGTGGCTTATCCAAGATCACACACCCTTTTTTCTGTTGGATAGTAGATCTTTAGCATATTGATTTGTAGGAACTCTTTATATCTAATGGCTATTATCCACTTGCATGATATATATTCTACTGTCTGCCTAACAGAGGAAACACTTGCCATGTTGCCTCCAACTATCCTTGTATCATGCTTTCTATCTACTGAGCTACACATACGAACTAGCAAGAATATTTTATTTAACCTGTGTCTTAGTTATCTATTACTATGTAACAAATTATCCCTCTCTCCCCACAAAAAAAATTAACACCTTAAATCTCAAACATCTGTTATGTCACACTTATTCTAAGGGTAAGGGATTTAAGAGAAGCTTAGATGGGCAGTTCTGGCTTAAGATCTCTCATGAGGTGTGAGTCAAACTGTGAGCCAGGCTGCAGTTGTCTCAAGACTCGAATGAGGTAGAAAATCCACTTCCAAGCTCACTCACGTTTGTTGGCAGCCCTCAGTTTTTCACTGGATTTTGGCCACAGTCTTCAGTTTTTCGTTACATGGGCTGTTCCATAGGGTTGCTCATAACAGGGCAGCTGGCTCCCCTTTGAGTGAGTGATCCGAGAGAGTGAGAGTGAGAGCATCCAAGACGGAAGCCACAACTTTTATAACCTAATATCAGAAACGACGTCCCATTGCTTCTGCTATTTGCTCCTGGTCACACAGACCAACCCTGGTACAATGTGGGAGAGTATTACCCAAGGGTGTGAATACCAGGAGGTGGGGACCATCGGATGCCATTTTGGAAAATGGGTACTACACTGTGGGTCTTGCCATTATGATTCTCCACTATTCGCTTGCTATGGAAATGCACCCATACTGAATGGTACTTTTGAAAAGGAGAGAGAAACTCAGAGTCTGAAATCTCAGAGATGGATTCCCAAAACTATGGGGTTTATGCCTTCTGATACCCCATAAGCCCAAGATTCATATAACAAGCAAAAGAAAGCCTCTGGTTCTTTTAAGAAGGAAGAGGTTTCATTTAAAAGATGTTGGGTAGCTCAGAGAATGTTCGACAGGGAGTGAAGACATCACAGCTTGTATGCCCAGCACTGCCAATGCTGGACACCAACGCGGCCACTGGATCTGCAGTTACCGGTGCCTCTAGGATGAGGAAGTGGCTGCTCCTCCTTGCCAGAGTAAATTCCGGCATGGTCCTCCTTCTTTACCTGTTTCTGATTCAAAGTCTAGGGCAGGTACATTTGACTGGCAGATGATCTGATGGTTCGTTTGATGGGTCTGTGCCCCAGCTGCCAGGGGCACTAGGAAAGCAGGTGCCCACCATTTTTAGCTTCTATGCAAGGAGGCAATCCATGCCTCACCATTTGGAAGATTCTCCCAAACATAAGGACTTCAGATTCTGAGCAGTCAAAAAGTATGGTAAATATTAACTACAGCTACAAAATTTGGTCAGTTAGAAAACAGAGCATGTCTCCCTAAACTGGAAAAGGTCTTAAGACAACGTCTAGGAAGTGCAAAGCCCTCATTTTACAGACGAGGAAATTGAGGTCCTGAGAAGTGAACAGAATTGCCTAAGGTGACATAAGAAGTAAATAACAAAGGCAAGACTTTTCCTCTTGGCTCCAGACTCCCCTTTACTGCCAAGGGGTTCTTAATCTCTTTGTGGTGTGGATCACTTTGGCAATTTGATGAAGACTGTGGACTCTTTCTCAGGATAACAATTTTGAAGTGAATAAAATAGAATGCATTGGATTACAAAGGAAACTAGTTACATTGAAATGTACTTACAGAAACAGTAAAACAAACTAGTGATATAGCAATACATACGCAATACACATTATTCTTTATTAGCACATTAGGAAAAAAATCGAGCAGTGGGTCTAACAACTACTATAATTTCAAAGAAGTGATGAGCCTAAAGGATACTTGAGGATTCTGTAACAATTGTAAAGAGATATGAAAATATCTGTGATTTCCGATGATGACAAAGTCACAGGAATTGTTAATTCCACCGTGGTTTGTTGCCTACCTTCATAATGGAAGAAATGCTAAAAATCAGTGAGAGTTTAGTGAAAAAAAAATTTCCTTTCCAACTAAAGTAATCCTTTATATTCTGCCCACAGACCTGCAGGAACTGAGATTGTCATCCCTGGCTAAGAATTCTGGAAGTATATGATGAATATTCCAACCTGCCCAGCCCTCTGGTTATAGGATGGAAAAGTGGGGGTGCACATAGTGACCCATAAAATAGGTGGAAACTGATCACGAATGGTCTGGCTTGTAAATAGGTATTGCGCGCATGTGTGTGCGTATGCATGTGCATACATATGTGTACATGTGTGCATGCATGTGTATGTGTGTTGTCCCATTATAAGATATTCCTGTATTTAGACATGGAAAGACTGCATGATAAATTATTAAATGGAAAAAGCACTTTACAGAACAACGTGCAACAATAGTAGCTGACATTTGTTGAACAGTTGCTACAGGCCGAAAACTAAGGTAAGCACTTTATATATATCATCTCACTGGATCCACTCACCAACACTTTGACGTAGTGTTTTTATTATTACAGTTTATAGATGAGTAAAATGGGACGTGGAGAGATGAAATAACTTGCCACAGAGCTGCTAAGTGATGGAGCTGGCATTCACATGCAGAGCTTGGACTCACATCTGCTCTAAGGATCCAATTTTTTCTAATTAACTTTTTAAAACTCCATATGTATGTGCGTATGTGCATACGGACATGCATGCATGGAGAAAGCTGGGTGTCATGTGTGCCTAACCCCTATCCACCTTTACCTCTGATGACAGTGACTGGGAAAAGGGCAGAGATGGGAGAGAGCTTGTAATCTTTCTTCTTAGATCCAAAAGGCTGAGGACGTTTTAAAATGGATGAGCAAGAACTCCACGTATCAACCTGGGTGAATCTCAAATAGTGTTGAGCAAAACAGAATATGCACAGGATGATATGGTGTGAAAATATGCAAAACCAGATGATATGTTATTTAGGTACACAAATATATTATTTAGGTACAATATATTTAGGTACAAATATATTATTTAGGTACACAGAGAGAGCAAAAATATCACAAAATGCGTAGAGTTAATAAATACCAAACTTGGAAAAGAAGGGATGGATCAGGACAAGGAACAGATGAAGATTCAATCTTATTGATTATAATTTATTTCTTAAACACTGTGGTGGGTACCAGCGTCCCTTGTATTATTAAATACACTATTATGCTTGGACTATTTCATAACAATTTTAATATAGAGAGGAATTACTAATAAGAAATGCTTATATGTAATCAATCGTTCTTCTTTAGCTTTGATACTGTCTGAATTTTCACAATGTTACTTTTGAAATTTTTAAAAAAAAGACGTAAGAGGGCAGAATAGTGGTCATGTCTGGGAAGGAAGGGGGGAGTGGCTGTTGGGAAGGAGCACGAGGGGGCTTCTGGATACCAGACATGTTCTGTTTCATTAGCCAGGGTCATGGCTTCACACACGTTTGCTGTGTGGTATTTCATTAAGCTGTGCATGTCTGGTTATTTTGACTTTTCTGAATGTGTATTATACGTCACAATAAAAATGCACTAAAATGTTACTTTACAAATAAACAAAAGCAGGAGGGACATCTAAACATTTTTAAAGGAATTTCAGCTCTTCCTTTTCAGCTGGTACCGTGCCATGGCCGGTCCCACGGGTCACTCAGCAGTTCCACGCCGCTCCGCAAGCTGCAGGCACCAGGCAAAGCTATGGATGCTATAGTTCCAGACCTTTTCAATCAGAGCTCGAAGCACACCCCAGCCTCCTGCATCCTCAGTGGGATGGCTTTTGTCAAACGGCTGTGTGCATCACAGGAGCCCAGAAAAACACTGCCATATGGCAAGACTCTTAAGTGGGGGAGCCTGAGGCGCTGAGAAAGAAAATGAGATTCAAGTGCCACTTAAGATCGCATCCATTTTTGGTTTGGGGGGCTTTGGGCTTCTTTTGATTTTTAGAAGCCACGGCAAGGTTTGCTTCCTGTTTCCTTTAGTGACCCGTCCACCAGTCTCTCCCCAGGAATGGAGGGGACTTCTAAAGACCCCAGGACACTGCTCTTACAAGCAGAAAAAGAGAAAACTGAATTGGAGAAGGAAGAGCCATGATCTGCCTGAGTTTCCTGTGGCTGCTGTAAGAAACCGCAAACTTAGTGGCTTAAACTTAGTGCCGCAAACTTAGTGGCTTAAACAACACAAATTTATTACCTTACAGTCCTGGAGGTCAGAAGTCCAAAATGTGTCCAAATGGGCTAAGACCAAGGTGTCAGCAAGGCTGTGTTCCTTTCCAGGGCCTCTGGAGGAGATTCCCTTTTCTTGCTTTCCAGCTTTTAGAAGCTGCCTGCGCTCCCCAGCCCATGATTCCCCTTCATCTTCAAAGTCAGTAGTGGCCGGTCGAGGGTCGAGTATTTCTCATTGTGCTGTCTCTCTGATTCTGAATTTCTGCCTCCCTTTGCCTCATTTAAGGGTCTTTATGATGACATTGGCCTCATTTGCATAATCCAGGACAATCTCCTGTTTCAAGGTCAGTGGTTAGCCACCTTCATTCCATCTGCTACCATAATTCCCAACTGTCATGTAACGTAACATAAACACAGGTTCTGATGATTGGGACATGGACATCTTTAGGGGCCATTATTCTGCCAACTGCCCCAGAACTGATTCATTTTCTTAAGGTCTGCCTCCCCATTGGCTCCGTGAGGGCAGAAACCGTTTGCCCCTCCCCAAGCTCTTTCCCCAGCATCAAGAGCAGTGCTGCTTTCAAAGTAAGTACCCAACAAGTATTGCTGTGATGCTAATGGACATCTTCTGCATATTCGCTGCAGGGTCTAGGAGTGATTCATCTCAAGAAATCCTTTTCGTGTAACATAAATGTGCTAGTATTTTGACGCGCATGTACTCAGGACCAGATAGAAGTCAGATGAGCAAAGGTCGACAGGAGGGGGAAGAGAAATTTCATGTGGAACCTTTAGAACCCTCCAACAACCAACTCCCAAGTTCATGTAGCACTTGCAGTGGCATCTGCCTGGGATGGACACAGCGCCAAGAAGATAAAGGGGATTTAAATGATTTAGAAGAAGTATGGAGCGCAGACGTTAGGTAATTACAGAAGTTTAGAGCTTAAACAGGTCTTATAGGGTCTCTATTCCAGTTTCCCCTTGGGTCCCTACGACGGTAATTATTTTAGGTGGGACACAAACAGGGCGTTAAAACAGATTCACAAAATGGGGAGCTCGTCTCCCTTTCGGTTCTCTGCAATTCTTCTTATTATGGAAAACACAGTCTCTGCTTCGTGTTGGTCTGTCTTTAACACCTGGCTAACACTTGCTGATCTCCTTTTTAACAAGGAGAGAGCAGACCTCAGGCTAGATCTTGGGCGGAGTCCATCTAGATGGGATGTTTGTGGCCAAACAATGCAGGGGCCTCCAGATGACTGATTTGGGGAGACTGGGGCCAACTCCCTCTCTTCCCAGTTGAGGAAACAGAGGCCCAGAGAGCTGGTCTCCCGAACCCCATCTCCTGAGCCCTACTCCAGCGTCTGCCTCATGTGTGTGAAAGTGCCCAAGAAATAACAGGGGAGAAAACAGACCATCCATCACTAAAAGGACGAGAGAAGAGAAAGTGAAAGGGGCAGGAGATGGATGTTTCCTTCTCTGGCCAGGCTGCTGAGCCCCAGGCCTTGGAGAGAATTCAGAAGAATGTGAGGGAGCAGAAGGAAAAATGAAGCAGTCAAACTGCCTGCTGGCAGGGAAGCCTGCTCAGCTCTGGCTGAAGCCACTGGCAGCAGGAATGCTCTGGGTGTGTGGGAGGAGGGGAAGGAGGAGCAGTGCCAGGAGGCAGCTGAGGGGTGCCCAGGAGCCGGGGCTCAGGACTCCCCCCGCCACCCAGGAGGGCGCTTGAGGAGGGAGCCCCAGAGTGACCGTATAAGCCAGTCAGACCCCTCAAATCTCTGTCCTCCACTCCCCCACCCACCCAGACCTCAAGAAAGCCAGCCGTCACCCTTCCTCCGGCACATCCTGGCAGACGTGCAGATATGGCCCTGACTTTACAGCCAAAATTACCTTTCCAGGAAAATGCTTCCACCTTCTGAAAAGGACACTGAGAAAATAGTGTACAAGGCAGAGGATTTCAAACTCTTTTAAAGCAGACAAATCTTTCTGTCAATGATCAAACAGGAGCATCATTTAAGGGTCTGCAATCAGAGTTCCTAAAAAGTATTTGACTGGAACAAAGTGAGTACACAGAAATGTATTTTTTAAGTGAATGTATATATAAACAAAAGTAGAGCTGGTCTGATTAAAGTCAGCATGGAGGTGGGTTCCAGAACTCCAGGTCCTTGCCCCAGCTCTGTCACCTCTTATAAGCAGCCAATCATAGATTGAAAACACTGAGCTGAGCCAAACCATCCACCCTGCTCCCTTTCCTGCCATGCTGGAAGAGGCTTGGGTCCAGGATTTTCCTGCATCTAAAGTCTCCCATATTTGAAGAATCAATGATGAGAGATGATAGGAGTCTAAAATAAAAGTGCTCCTTATCCAGAAAAATCTTGACAACGTCAGAGATGCAAAATCACAATTTTCAAAACTAGGCCCTGGATCTCCTGGCTGTCTTGACTCATTGAGCTTTGCCACCCATCCCTACATGTTCAGTGTATTGGTTATCCATTGCTGCATAACAAATCACCCCAAAATTTAGTGGTTCGAGGCAATCCTTTATTTTCACCATTCTGGGGACCAGCAATTTGGGCTGGGCTCAGCTGGGAGGTTCTTCTGGCCTGGGCTGGCTCAGCTGATCTTGAGTGAGGTTCCTGTGTGTGTCTGCGATCAGCTGATGATTGCTTGGGGTTGCCTGGGGATGGCTTCGCCCACGTGGCTGGTAGTTGGCAGGCTTTAGGAGGGGCAGCAGGGGTCTCTGACCATATGTCTCTCCTCATCCATTATGCTATCCCGGGCTTGTTCACATGGTGGGGGTTTCTAAAAACATCACAAGGAAGCTGCAAGGAGGCTCAGCACTGGGTCTGTCACTTATACCACTTTCTACTGGTCAAAACAAATTGCACAGACATCCCTGATTCAGAGGGTAGACAGGCTCCACTGCTGGATGAGAGGAGCATCTGGGCAGTGTTACAACCTACTGCAGAGACACAGAGACCCTTGCCAGATGCGGTGGGAAGGAAAGGAGTTTATTTTGGAAGTTCCAGTTGCATGGTGGGCTAATGACTTATCTGTTATCCATGGGCAAGGTCTGGAAGATTATGGAACTGGGTTCCCAAGCCTCCCTTCCCTCCCAACACACCCCATATGAAGCACAGCACAGACCTCTGCCTCATCTGCTTCCTGCCACCCCCCATAAGAGTAAGAAGCAACCCCCTTCTTTCATCAAAGGCCAGGCCCACAGCTCCCCAGTCTTCCCTCAACCTCCCCCTCTCACAACACACCCCTCATCCAACCTCACATTCTGGCTTTCCTGGCAGTGCAGCTTGTCCCACCTTCTACATGTCAGCCCAACACACACAGATGACTGGAAATGCAAAGAAAACTGACCACAGTGGGAGGGAATTCATGATGCAGACGATCACACAGGGTAGAGAGTGTAGCAGTGATGCCCACAGACCTGAATTCAATTCCTCAGCTACTCTGCTTCCTACCTGAAGGACTTGGGCAAGTTAGCCAATCTTCCTGAACCTCAGTCTCTTTATCTGTAACATCGAGCTGCCTTACTAAATTATGCCAATGATATAAACATGCAGAGAGTGCTTATTGTGTCAGAAATGGGTCTAGGGCTTTGTGAACTAGGTTCTATTTTTATCCTTATTTTATACAGCAGAAAACTGAGGTTCCTAGAGGCTCAATACATTGACCATGGCCCCCAGCTACTAAGCGTGAAAGCCAGGATTCATACCTAGAGAGTCTGCTCCTAAAGTTGTGCTCTAGCCACCTCATTTAATTTTTGCATGGCATATAGGTTTCATTGCAATGCCAATTCCATCTGCCCAAGAGTAGAGATCTGAGAGATTACGCTGAGAGAAACTGTGAGACTGAGTCCATGATCAGTGGAGAAAGGGTGCTGTGATGGATTAGCAGTGTCTGCCATGGTACTGGGCTTAGGAGCGGTGGCCTGGTTACAGCTCATGGCTTGCTTCTCTGTCTTATCTTCACCACATTGCTTCCAGGTACTGTCTGATTCTAAAAGGAGCCCCCTCCAGGTTTCCAGGTTGGATAAAATATATGCCTTTACAGAAGCTCTACCCAGGAATTCACATGGCATATTTGCACATAGAAAGCGCTGTCCCACCCTCCCTGCCCCCTTGACTTCTATACCTAAACCACTCAGGTGTGTCCCCATGCCAACACCCCTGGCTTTCCTAGACTGCTCTCAAGGTGGACTAATGATCCACAGTACCATTTGGAAGAATGGACATGTTGCCAAATACACTCCACCGATTTTCAGAACATGGTACTATGTGGTGCTCTGACGCTTTTTGCCCACAAAAAACAAATGCTTAGAGGTTGTGGGGAAACGATTTTTAAACAAGCAAAGAATTCCTCTGACATGTTCCATTTCATCTTTAAAACTCATGTGACTTTTGCATATGACTTATGTTACATCTGTCTTTACTTTAATAGAAGCCTGATTTTTTTTTTATTACTTTTCATCAGGAGCAAACGATGCTCTAGGATGATGGGTCTCATTTATCTTGTGGTTTCTCATTCTGCCTGGAAGCTGTTCTCATCCCTTCTACCCTAGACAAACCTCAACCTGCAAAACATGGTGGAATGAAAAGATCATAAGATGAATGCGCCATACAGACCCAGGCTTACATCCCAGCTCTCCCGCTCACTAGCTGGAGGACCTTGAGCAAATTCCTTTACCTCTTTGAGCCTCAGTTTCCTCACACGCAAAATGGGGTGTTGTAAGAACTAAGGAAAATACCTTTGTAAAGTTCCCAAGACCTAAAAAGTAATAAATGCTGCTCCCTTTCCCCACCTTTCACATCCTCCAGGCTACTTCAAGCTTTCTCAGCAAGCTTTGGTCTACACCATGGGAAAATGGCCCACTGCCCAATTAACCTGGCAGAGGAATCAGAAGACTAGCCCCTCCCCCTCCCCTGGGACCCCCTCCCCGCCATTTTGGTTCAGTCCAGAATAACTGAATTTAGACTGAACCATTTGGGGTCGCTGTTTTGATCTGGAGGCTTAGAAAAGAAGATTAAAACTTTTAATCTGCGCTTTAGTGAAAACTAGATTTTGCCTGGCAAATTAGCTTTAACTTCCAGCCACAGGTGCTATATGTTTGCGTGTGGCTGGCTTTTATTTCCAATCAGGAAAATACATGTTTTGATCCAATAGTTTCTAATTTAAAAAAAATTTAAGTCATATATGCAAATCGTTATTTATTTTTAAATCAAATAGAATGAACTGATTTCAAATGAAGAGTAATTTTCCTCTTGTTTCTGACTTCCCGCCCACCCCAACCCCCACTTCTTCCCCGTCAAGGTAACAAAGGGTATTAGATTCCAATAAAGTCTGCCAGAAATATTCTATTTATAGAAAAGTAAACAAAACAGATATAAAACATGGTTTTAGACAGGTATAGGTGTAGATATAGGTATAGATATAGATGCAGATACAAATATAGATATAGATATAAATATAGATGTATGGACTCGTTTTTACACTAACGGAAGCACACTATCTACAGAGTTCTTCATGCTCTATCCTAAAGATTATTTTGTTTCAGTTTGCATGGACCTGTTTCATCCTTTTAATTTCTGTTTTATTATTATATGTATTATTATTTCACTATTTGGATGAACCATAATTTTTTCAGCAGTCTTCTACTGATGGTCAAAGAGATTGTATTTAATATTTTCCCATTACAAACCATGTTATATCAATATACCTGCATATGGGTCTTTGTGCAAAGATTTTTTTACAGTTCACATTTAGAGTACAGGATGATTTGTTATTGCCCCGTGAGTTAATACGTTCCACAATAGTATAGTAGAGTAAAAACACCCTCATACTAGACGGTTCCTATGCACCTTAACTTGCTGGCAGTGGTCCTGGCTCAAACAGTACAGCATGTTGGTACATTCCAGAAGTTCAGTGAGTATAAATCCTTCCAAAAGAAACATCTCTATCAGTGGTAGATGAAGATTAAGTAATTTTCAATTACTTCTTGAATCTTTTCCCTCCAGTCTTCTCCCTACAACTCTCGAAGGAGCCAACTTTGATTGTCATAGTCCCAACATGCCTATTGCCATTTATGACAAGCAAAAAATTTTATTTGCCCTTGTTGGTAGCTTGGAGATTCTTAATTTTTTGAGATCGTATACCTGCTAGAGAACCTTGTAAGAGCTGAGGACTCTCATTGCTCCCCAGCCACTCTGAAAAAACGAACATACAACAAATTTGGGGTCTCAGGTTCACACACATTACCCCTCAGGTAAGCAGATAAAATGCAGTTAATTTTATGACTGATGTGGTCTTTCTCATGAGGCCTTGCCTTCTAGGTAAAACAACACAAAAAAGTAAATTTTAGTCCACTTGGATGCAACAATTTAAATCGTTCCTTCCGGTGATTACTTCCTCTCAGATTTCTCAGCTTCTACCTGGAAGACCCCTCTGAGTCTCTGTCTGGCAGTCCACCACCTCCTTCCCCTTAGGGATTATCTCAATCTTGACCATGACAGTGGAGCCAGGTGGAAATAGCCCTGGCCAGGTAACACTGGTCCTGAGACATGGGTAACCCATCAGATGTGGATCACCAGATATTTCCAACAAAAATATGATCTCACTTATATATGGAATCTTAAAAAAAAAAAGACTCACTCCTTCACTTTTCAGTTCCTTATCAAATGTCACTTTTTCAAAGAGTGCTTCCCTAATGACCCTTTTATGATTATCAAGGCAAAATTCACATAACATAAAATTACCCATTTTATTTGTACAGTTCATTGGCATTTAGTATATTCACAGTGTCGTACAACCATCACTTCTACTTTGTTCCAAAACATTGTCATCCTCCCAAAAGGAGACTCCATAATCATTAAGCAGTCACCCCTCATTCCCACATGATGCCCCTTGACAAAAATAAAAATAAGAAACCACAGCACCCCATTCCCTTCCCTGCTCTATTTTTCTCCCTATGAATTATTGTCATCTTGCACACTATATAGTTTTACTTCTTTATCTTGGTATTATCTTATACTTTCCTGTCCCCTCTAGAATATGAATACCATGAGAGAAGAAAAAAAGTTTTAACTGTTTTATTCACTGCCTAAAATGGTACCCAGAACATATACATAAAACATGCTCAAAAAAATAAATCTTTGTTGACTGAATTAGTGAATAGCTTTTTCAGGAATTGGTGGATCCACACTGGTTCCTAAGGATCACCACTTTTCTTTCCATTTACTTAAAAACCATGTTTCCAAATATCGTCTGAAATTTTTGTTTTTTGGAGTGAGGAAGATTGGCCCTGAGCTAGCATGTGTTGCCAAACTCCCTCTTTTTTTAGCTTGAGGAAGATTGTCCCCGAGCTTACATGGTGTCAGTCTTCCTCTATTTTGTATGTGGGACACCACCACAGCATGGCTTGATGGTGGTGTGTACATCCATGCCTGGGATCTGAACCTGCAAACCCGGGCCACTGAAGCAGAGTGCACGAACTTAACCACTAACTTAACCACGGGCCGGCCCCATCCATCTTAAACTTGACTAGAAACTGACTCATGAGTTTTGTAGTCACTAGTTCTAAGGATATGTCTTTTTTAAAAGAAAATAATAAATACCCTAGAATTCATCTCAGGCAGCATTACCGAAGGCTTTTTTCTTAATTAAGAAATCAAACCTATTTCAACACACAGGCAGGTGCATAAACAACATAAGATTCTGCTGAATCCCATTCCTGAAGGACTTGCCTTTCTCCATTAGCATTATCTTCTTGCTCCGGTCACACAGCCCTGTTTTGGCTTCCCTTGCTAAACTTGGGATCCTGCAGTACTGGAAAGACCCCACCAGTCACTGGGTTAAGTCCTGCCAATTTGTAGATGTGAAAAATAAGGCCCAGAGACAAGAAGCAGTGTAGCCAAAAGCAAACAGTCAGTAGCTACAAAGCCACGACTCAATTCCACATAAGACAACGAGCTCCTGGAGAACAGACAATATGTCTTATTCATCTTTCCATTCTCATTACCCAGAAGATCGCCTAACACATAGTGGGTGCTCAACAAATGCTTATCAAGTGAATAAATGCCTCTGTCATCTATTCCTGGATGACTAACCACACCACACCAGGCCCAGGGGCTTGGACCCTCCCCGGGTTGAGCCTGCAGAAGGATTTAACAGATCTTTCATCTCGCCTGCAGGAAGCCAGCAGCCCCCAGACCTATCTGTGCTCATACAGGTCTGGGACTGTTTCCGGGGGAGACACGAGGCTCTGGTTTTCAATAGAAGCCCATCAAGGGCTTAGAGATTTTCCAAAATTGAGCAGCAAGCCAAACAACACTCCCAAACAGTCATCGTGAAGGTCACCATTCTGTTTGTCCTCAAGTTGGATTTGCTCCCAAGTCCTTGGTTAGATCTTGGGTGTCCCTAGACCGACCTGATGCATAGTGTTGTGCTGTTAGGCAACCCAGAATTAATAGGTTGTTATTCTTTAGAGAGGAAATGTGTGGATCAGAAGTTAATTGGAATTTTGGCCAGAAAATCCTTTAAGATCGGCACCTGCTGTTCCGTCTGTCCTCATGTCCCGAACCTTTCCTCGGTTGGCTGCTTCTCATCACCCTCAGCTCAAATGACATCGCTCATAGATCTCTTTCCTGGTTACCCTGTCAATGATGCCCTCCTCTGCCTGCCTCCTATCACAATCATATCATTGTGTTTTATTTTCTTCATAATGCTCATATCTATCTAAAATTATCTATTTGCTTTCTTGCTTGTTTATTGTTACTCTCTTCCTAATGGGGATGTAAGTTCTCAATTTCTTCCCCAGTGCCTAGAACACAAGCAGGGACACTGTAGACACTCCATGGACATTTATGTCAAGGATGATGGACCAGACGTTTTCCACAGTTGGCAGAGCTAGCTGGCAAACACCTCTGGCTGGTGAAAGGTCTCCATGCCAGCCCAGGATCTTGTAGAATGACCTACCAGTTATTCCACACTCCCATGGCCACACTCACAACAGCTCCATGATAGAAATTCTATCATCATCCCACTTCTCAGGTAAAGAAACTAAGAATCAGAAAATAACATGCCCAAAGAACTCAACTTGCAAAAGACAGAGCTGAGACTCAAATGTAAGTCTGTCCCAGGCCCAAGCAGATGCTCATCATCACTCTGCTGCTCCCACAGCCCGGCTGAGCAAAGAAACAACTGCAGCAACAAGAATAATAGTAGCTAACAAGTATATCGCACTTACTTTGTACCAGGCACTGTTTTAAGTGCTTTAAAAGGGGCAGATGAAAGAGGGGGAAATGTGGTCCTCATCAACAAAAAGAGTCTATCCCTGTCTGTAAAATATAGATACTCCACGTATGAACAGCATTGTTGGGTGGAATAAATCAAAGCGTGAACAGAAAGTACCAGGCACAGGATGGGCCCATCACCCCTTCCCCTTTTTCCCACTGTGCTCATCTCTCCTAGTGTGGAAGGACGTCTTCCATATTGAGCATCCAGCCACTCAAAGGGGACACGGTACAATATATTTGGTAAATGGCCATCATGGGCCTTTGAGGAGAACAGAGGAGGTGTTCGGGGTAGGGGGTGGAATTCTGTGCAGGCATCTTCAAGAATAGCAAGAACCCAGATGGACGCATATCAAATGTTCCTCATGCACGTGATTCGGCCACCTTCCTTCTCACCAAGCCAAATAGCCATCACTTAAAAGCTTTAAAATATAAAAGTTGGCTGCTGATTTTCCATTCCCAAATTTGGGAACAGGTAGTCATCGCTTGTCCGGCAGCTTTAGAGGTCTTCTGAGCACTAGATGCTTCTCAGCATCCTTTGGAATTGTTTCAGATGACCATGCACTTGCTGGTTTCTAAAAATGAGCAATACAGGGCTCGTTATGTGTGTGCAGGGGAAGGAAAGTGGTGGAAAGAGATGGGTGAGGAGGGCAAATGGTTGCATAAGACAACAGAGGAGGACTGAAGTATTATTGCTCTCCGTGTCAAAGAAATAAAAAACTCCTGATGGCTCTCTCTCTCATACCAGGTTATCAACTCTGATGGCTCGACCATTCATCACAGCCCTTCTTGGCCCTTCTTGGTTTACTTTAGGGTAACACATTCTTGAAATGTCCTGGCCCTGGCAAGCAGCATTCCAGGCATTCCAAAACATCCAGAACTAGAGAGGAAATGCCACATTTTGGTTAAATGAGTTACCCCACACACAAGCAATGCAGCACTCACTGAGAAAATTCTCCTTTGGGATCTAAAAGGCACTTCAAGGTTTTTCAGAATTTGGGTCATGGGCAGAAATCTGATTTGGGATGTCAAAGAATAGAGGTGCTGGGGCTGACTTGGGGCGGACCTTTTCATCACCTTGGACAGAAGACGTACTCCTTCTGATATGGTCCGAAGGAAGCTGGTTTCATCCATCACCTTCCATAAAAATAGAACAAACACATATTACAATATTCAAAAATTCTAGTTGTTTACCTTGTTTTTTAAAAAAACACTGATAGAAAAAGGACTCAAAGGAAATAAAGACACCAAACTATCAACTGGGGTTATCTTTCGGTCATGAATTTTGCTTTCTTCCTAACATACTTTTTAATTTTTTTCAAAATTTCTACAATAAGCAGGTATTTAGTGTTACATATTTTTTATAAAGCTTGGTTTTGTGTTTTAAATTCCATTGATCTGATCTTTCTATTTTAAATTTATTTTTTCAACAAATATTTATGAAGCATCCACTATGTCTGGGTCAGCAAACTATAGTTCTCGGGCCACACCCTCCTTTTATAAATAAAGTTTTCTTGAAACACAGCAATGTCCCTTGGTTTCCCTTATTGCCCATGACTGCTTTTGCACTACAAGAGCAGAACTGGATGGTTGCAAGAGAGACCACATGGCCCACAAAGTCTAATGTATTTGCTATATGTCTGAGCCAGAGAAAGTTTGCTAACTCCTGTGCTGTGTGAGAGGCTCTAGGTTAGCTAATAGAAATCAACAGTGAGCAAAAGCAGAAAAGATACATCCACAGTGTCATGAAATTTGTCATTTTTTGCCTACAGCTTTCCCACATTCCTAAAAACAGCTGCCTTGTGGTTGCAGGAAATGTTACTGGCTTATGGTATTCACGGCTTTATTCTCTGTAGTTAAGGCAGATTCCTGATGGCCCAGGGATGGAGAGACCCCCAAGTTTTGCTTTCTCTGTTAACAAAAGAAGCACGATATTAACCTGTGCTCCCCCTTCCCAACACAGTGCCAGGCATACAATTAAGCTCTCAATGAACTTTAGCTATTATTGCCAGATCAGCCAGGGGCCCCCAGTTATATTCACCATCCCCTGCATGGGACTCAAATTCCACCCCAGGTTTAAGAGGCCAGTGTCCGCTATGTCAAGGCAGCAGAACTCTCAAGTCTGGACAATTTAACATGCTTCTCTTTATTTACCTGAAATAGCATTTTTGAGGACCATGAAGCTGGGAGTTTGAGATATATGGTACATGGCAGGCACACAATTCCTGCTTAAATGCAAGCATCACCTGGTCTGGGAACTGGAGATGAATAATCAAGAAATGAGCTTCCAAACCCAGTTCTGTAAACAAGCTCCCAACCACACACAACCACCCTTTGCCTTCTGCTGGACTCCATCTCCTTGGAAACATCATAATAGGCTTAACAAAAGCTCGGAAGATTCTCAGAAGATGGACTGTTCACTCCACAACAGGAATGGCTTAAGTATTCTATTACAGAAGCGTGCATCAGGTTGGCCCTGGCATTAACCTGCTAGGCATGCAGAAACACATCAGAAACAGGTGGGGAGAGAAGCAGGGCTCCGAGTCGCCTCTGCAAAGGGAACTCTGTGGGAAACACTCTAATTAGGAGCTCGGAGTCTGTTCAGCCTTCAGTAGGATCATTCCACCTCTGTCTCCCTTATTCAATTAAGGAAATAATAGGAACCTTCAATTTGCTCTATGATTTAAAATAATGGTAAATGATCAGGTAGAGTTTGGGGGTTTTTTTAAGGCACATTTCTAAAAGGAACTTCTGCTGAATTTAATCATGCCTGCTTCTGGGAAATAGTCATCAAACACACTATTGGCAATTCAAATCGTCTCCCCCACATAAACACACTCTTTGTCAGCGGCAATATCCATCACGGAATGAATCATTCAGAACTGGGAGGCAGGCTCTGCATTTCAAAGATAAACAAAACAACAATGATAATTATTATTATAAAGCTAATTTAGCCCAGAAAAAGAGAGTGAAATGATTAAGGTAAGTGTACAAATTGGAACAAAGAAGAAAAACACACACCCAGCAACACGGGCAGGTATATTTAGTGAGCTGCTCCACCTGTGGAGGACTCACTGTGCTCTGAGGACCATTTTTTTTTTTCAGCATCTTCTGAACCTACTGTGTCTGGTATGCCTGAATATTTTCGTATAAAATATTCTCTATTATTCAGAGTCCAACTACCCAAGATTTTTGCTTTATCTTTTTTATTTTGGGGCCGTTTCCGTAATGTGGAATGAGGAAAAGGAGGTGAAATCATATGAGCTTTGAGGACTTTGAGTTTCACCTAAGGCTAAAGAGCATCGTTCCCAGGTTCACACAGTCTGACTTGAAATCTGGCTCATCAGATAAATGACCTTGCGTGAGTTACCTAACTTCCTCACTCGCCATGTGATGAGAGTAATAGTATGTCCCCATGGGGTTATTGTGAGGATTCAATGAGACAGCACTTATCCTGGTGCTTGGAAAACAGTAAGGGCACAAAACTGTTAGCTGCCATTATTGTTATTATTATTATCCAGCCCAATCCTGGAGTTAATGCTTCAATCCTCTTGAGGACATCACATGTAAGTGGTTGACCAGTCTTTGAAAACCTCCATGGATGGAAAGCTCATTATCTACATCAATGAATATCTCTGGCTCTTAGAAAGTTCTTTCATGTATTCAGCTGAAATTTCTCCCCCTGTGGCTGCTGCTCCTTAGTCATAGTTCTCTCCCTTGGGAGTCTTGAAGGGCAGGGGTAATCCCTCTTGTACTTTGTATTAGTGAAGGTTTGGTTTGATTGTAAGTAATGAAAATCAACTCTAGAAAGCTTTAGCATTAAAGGAAATTAATTTGAAAGATCCTGAGACATCTGATTAATCAGGAAGAAGAAGGAGAAGAGAGAGAACAGGAAGAGGAAAGAGGAGAAGGAGGAGGAGGAGGAGGAAGAGGAAGAGGAGGGGACAAGAGAAGGAAAAGGAAGAGGATATCAGCCACAGGGAATAGAGAGACCAGTGCAAGTTGATGACCAACCGCATCAGGAGTCAGCAAACTTTCACCTCCAGCACTATCATTAACAAGCCTTACTCACAGTTCCAAGAAAGTGATTGGCTCAGCCTGAGTCAGGTGCCTATCCCTGGATCAATCAACTCTGGCCAGGGGGCAGAGTCACCCGCTGCAGATCTTGGTGCTGGGAACCCGTCCATGTATTGGGGAGTAGAAAAGCATCCCACAGAAGAGCAAATTGTGGACTGAGCAGCCTCCCAGCCACCATACTATGAGGAAGCCCAAGCCATGTGAATGAACTGTGGCATAAACCTTAGATACTTCAGGAAGCTCTTCTCTAGAATAAGTATCCTTCAGTTCTTTCAACCACTTAGATTGAATTCTTAATTTAAAATAATTATGAGATGGTTTATTTAGTGTTCTCACTAGAATGTTAAACTACATGAAGAAAGAGCACCATGTCTAGCTCATTCACCAACATATCCCACCACTTAGCCAGGAGCTTAGACCACAACAGGTACTCAAATAATTGCTGAATTAGTTAATTGATTGATTAATACATTAATTGAACTATAATTTTTAAGATCCTTGTGGTTACTCGCTTCCAAATGTGGCTCTGTCCCTTTCAGTCAATTCCCACTCATTGTAAGAAACTCCAGCGTCAGAAGACTTGTGGCACAAAATAGAAAAGAAGGTAAGATAACTCACGAGTCTTATTTTCAATCACCTGAGGATTTTATTTGCCCATCTGTTCTGATTATCTATTCCTGCATAACACACTCCAAAACACAGTAGCTTAAAACAACAATGGTCATTGACTTGGCTCATGAATCTGCAAATTGGGCAGGGCATAATGGGATGGTCATTTCTGTTCCACATGGCATTAGTTAGAATAGCTTGGCTGGGGGCTGGAGAATCCACTTCCAAGAGGGCTGGCAAGTGGATGCTGGCTATGAGCTGGAAATTCAGCTGAGGATGTGGACCAGGACTTCAGTTCCTCTCCAAGGGTATCTCTCCATACCTGTGCTTGACATGTTCACGGCATGGTGGCTGGGTATCAAGAGTGAGCATCCCAAGAAAGCAAGACAGAGAAATATGTGGAATTTTACGATGCAACCTCAGAACTCACATGGCATCACATCTGCCATATGCTAATGGTCAAGGCAATCACAAAAGAATGCCCAGTTTAAGGGACATAGACCTTGCCATGTTATGGGAGAAGTGTGAAGATCACATTGAAAGAGGAGCATGTGGGATGAGAAATATTGCTGTGGCTATCTTTGGAAAATACAATCTGTGCCACCATCTCTTCTCTTTTGGCACATGCAATCAAATTGAGTTTCAGCATTGCTGGTTTAGACACTGTTGCCCAGTCCTCCACTCAATCATCAATTTTTGAGTCATCTATGCTGGGCATAGGATTAAGTCCTGGAAGTGCAAAGATAAATGAGAAAACTCTCTTCCACTGGGGAGTTCACAGATGGGTAGAGAAGATGAATAATGAAAATCCAGTGTTATGAGTGATTCAGCCAATATATGTACAGGCAGTGTTGGCAGAAAGAAATGATTGATTTTGCCTAGGATGGAAGCTAGTTTACTTAAACACTTTTCTTCAGTGGACATAGGTTCTGTCATGCTGCTAGGTTACCATTTTCAGAGTTAACATGAATTCCCCTAGATGAGCATATGGACAGCCAGATCGCCCAAGTTGTGCCACGTGGGAACCACACCAACCACTACCAAAAAGAACAGGACTTCTTGGCTAACAAAGGCAGTAGCAACTGGAACCGACATCTTGGACTTAATAGGTCCTCCTGGGAGTCTTGAAATTTTCACAAGAGGGAGAACTCCAGGAAACAAATAATAATGATGACAATAATAACTTTTTAAAAGTAGACTTTATTTTTCAGAACATTTTTAGACTTACAGAAAATTGGAGGAGACAGCACAAAATTTTCATACATCCTGAGCCCAGTGCCCTCTATTATAAACATCTTAGATAAGGTTGGTAATTTATTACAATTAATGAACCAATATTGATACATTATCATTAGCTGAAGTCCACGGTTTATTCAGATTTCCTTTATTTTTACTAGTGTCCTTTTTCTCTTGCAGGATTCAATCCAGAATACCACATCACATTTAGTTGCTGTCCCCTTAGGTTCCTCTGGGCTGTGACAATTTCTCAGACTTTCCTCATTTTTTATCATCTTGATGGTTTTCAGGAGTACTGATCACGTATTTTGTAGGATTCCCCTCTATTGGGATTTGTCTGATGTTTTTCTCATGATTAGACGGGAGTTTTGGATTTTGGGGAGGAAGACCACAGAGATAAATTGCCATTTTCATCACATCATATCAGGGCACATAGTATCAACATGATGTATCACTGTTAATTTTAACCTTTTTTAATCTTGATCACCTGACTGTGGTAGTTTGTCAAATTTCTCCATTGTACTGTCACTCTTTCCTCCCCTTTTTGTACTGTCCTCTTTGGAAGGAAGTCACTTTGTGCAGCCCACACTTAAGGAGCGGACCACATGCTCCTCCTCCTTGAGGACAGAGCATCTACATAAACTATTTGGAATTCTTCTGCCCGGAAGGTTTGTCTCTTTCCCTCATTTATTTACTAGTTCAATCATTTCTTTATGTCAGTATGGACTCATGGATATTTATTTTATACTTTGGGTTATAATTCAATACTCATTTATTTTGTCGCTCAAAGCGTTCCTGCTTTGCCACTGGGAGCTCTTTCAGTTAGTCCGTCTGTCCCCTTAACATATCTCCCATCATTGGGGTGTAATAATGACTTTTTTGCATATATGTGTAAGCCCTAGAATAGAAACAGTATGTTATGATGTGTATTTCTAACTTAATCATTCAAATAAGTCTATGGTGTAAGTGCTCCCATTTACAGATGAGGAAACTGAGATGGGAGGGGGTTCAGTAAATTATTCAAGGTCACGAAGTTCAAAATGGTAGAGCTAGGATGTGAATCCATACTGGCTAGCTCCAGATCCCCCACTTTTGAAAAGCTGAGGGTTAAAAGGAATACAACCTCAAACGCTGGTTATATATATTGATATGTTAAAGAGACACAGAGCCAGATGAAAGAGCTTCCAATGACCACAAGCAGCGGCAGCCACTTTTCTGTATCTTTTGGCTTCCAGTCCTCACCCTCCCACCCCCTAAACACAGTCAAAAGGAAAAGCTGGCCAGGGAAAACCACCCACATGGAAGTGTTATAGACTTCATGTGCTGCTCCCTCGCAGGAAGTTGTGGAAAGATGTGATGGACACGTAGAGATGGATGCTAAAGCTGACATTTCCAAAATCTGAAGGGGCGATATTTTGGGGCATGAGTGGGTCTTCTTGGAGTCCTTTAAATTAGGTTTCATGAGCCCAGTTCACCCACTCAGGAGCAAGCCCTCAGCACAATACACTCCCTTCCAAACTTTGGAGCTAAACTCCCTCCTTCTTCCCCTCCAACTCTGTAAGGTGCCAAAACAGCTTCAAGGGAGTCTGCTGAGAATTGCTAATCACTTTTACATTAGGTTGGATAAAACCCAGAGCCGAAGGAAAAACATGGACCCACATCCCATTTTGAAAGCCCCACCGTCACCAGAGATCTGGATCCAAAGACAGAAGCCAGTGTTCCTGTGCCACAGGAAGCTCAAAGTAGGCTGGTCTCTGCCTCCCCATCCAGCGCAGCCTGGAATTATAATGTAGGACACTCCCTCCTTCTCCCCAGGTTCAGCACCTGTGGTCTTGCCTCCCCCAAATCATGCCCCCTTCTGCCAAAGGTATCAGCTGGCTTTCTATTGGTTAGAAGACAGTCGCATCTTAGACAATGAAAGTCTGTTTTAGCAATTTCTCTGCTGCCTCTGAGAAAGGGGGAAAATTCTCAGCATGAGGGCAGCCTTTCTTTATCAGTTTCTGCTTTGGAAGATGACGACGCCATCCTTTAGATTTCTTAAGGAAATAGAGCAGAGCCAAAGTAGTCGCTGGCCCTCAGCTGGAGTTTAAGACCTTGTTCATAACGCCTAAAGAACTTCAAAAAGTTTCAAGGACAATACCTAGAGTAATACACTCATTGACATCTAAAGAGCCCAAGAAAACTAGGCCATGGGTATAATGAGAGGCAAAAATACTGATAAATGGAAGGGGAGACGCACCGGAGTGTCCGCGAGCTCCTGTTTCCTACTTTAAGAATAAAATTGGATGGGAGAAGTGGCTTTCAGAAGACGTCAAAACCGCCTCCCAACTCTGGCAGGAGCTCACTTTGTTTTCTAAATTTAAAGACATTGCAGCTTCTATAATTTGTCTCCAATGAAGCTGTGCCATTTTTTGAGTCCTGGTTTTATTGCTAACTCACTGTATGGACACGGTTACCCGCTTTGAGAACATTCAACTTACTCATCTGTAAAATGGGGACACTGCACATCCTCATGGAGAGACTTTTACCTAAACGTTTTCATCATCAGGCAATTTGATGAGATATACATTATGATGCCCCAGGGCCCTCCAAGCCAAAGCAGAGGTGTTCCTGTCCTCTAGAAACTTAATTAGGTAGCAGAGAGTGTGAAAGTCCCATGCACATGTGATGAAAAATAGTCTGGAACACACACACACACATACACACAAGTCCCAGAGCTACCGGCAACTCACTAAGTTCTCATCTCTTCCTGACTAACACACTTTCCAGAAAATAGCAGTTAATTCACTTTAAAGGCAAAGCTTGCTATTTTCATGCAAGGGCTCTTCCCTTTGGATTATGTCAAGGCCATTGGTCAAGGTCAAAGAGCACCTTGACCCTCTGCTGTGCTCTTCTCAGCAAACTTCATCACCCATTAGCATGACCGTAACAGAGTGACCCAAGGAGGGAGAAGGGAGACAAATCAAAGAGAGTTATTTTCTACTGGAAGGAGCCGTGTCCAAACGTCTCATTGATTCATTTATTCATTCATTCATTCAACAAATATTTGCTGAACTGTCCTAGCTGGTCAACTACTCTACAAGGCACTGAGAATACAACAGAGAGCAAGATGCTCAGCCTGGGGAAGAAGACGGAGAATTTTAAAAGGCAATTATGACACAGAATTACAAGCTCTGGGAGGGGGTAAGCACGAGACACTGTAGGAGCACAGATCTCTCCCATGAGGCAACAAGGGAAGGCTTCCTGGAGGAGGCGACATGGAAGCTGAGGTCCTCTGAACAAGTAGGAGCTGACGAGGTGAAATGGGAAGGAGTGTGATAAGAGGGTTCAGGAAAGGGAACAGCAGGTGCAAAGGCATGGAGGTGGGAGAGAACATATTGCATTCCTGACAGGGGTGGCCGGGGAGGAAGGGAGGGTTGAAACATGAGGCTGCAAAGATCAGTTTGGGTATATTATGAGAGTCCGTGGAAAATCACAAACAGGTTTTAAGGAGAGAAGTGGCAAGGTCGGATTTGCATTTTAGGAAGAGCTCTGTGACTACGGGAGATTAGGCAGAGAAATAAAATTTGGGGATGCCCTAGAGATCTCAATAATCAGTGAAGATGGTCACCACTTACAGAAAGCAATCTCTTACACATTACCATCTCCAATACTTAGAACAAACAGGCAAAAGAGATGTAGCATCTACTCCCGTTTTACAGAGGAAGGAATTAAAGCTTAAAAACACGGTTTCTCAGTCTCGGCTTTATTGGTATTTTGGACCAGATAAGTCTTTGTGGTGGGGCTTCTCCTGTGCATTGTAGAATGTTTAGCAGCATCCTTGGCTGTTACTCACAAGATGCCAACAGAACTCTCCCACCAAATGTGACAACCAAAAATGTCTTCAGATGTTGCTAGGTGTCCCCTGGGAGGGCACAGTCACCCCTGGTTGAGATCCACTATTCTAAAAGATCTCACCCCACTATCCCACAGCCAGGATGCTCACTGGGACTTCTATCCCCACGGTCTACCCTCTTTCCACTCCATCAGGCACACTCCCCTTCCGTGCTAGCCTCATCCCTCATGGCCTCTGCCAATACATCGAACGCATCAGTTTGCCTCTAACCGACTGAAGTTTTCACTGGAAATCTTAAGAACAGATGTCATTTTTCCCCATCATTTCGATTTTCTTGTACATTAAAGCAAGGACTTTTTTTTTCTTGTGAGCTAAAAATTGTTAGCATACTGGAAGCTAAAGAGATTTTTCTCATCACATGTGCATTTCTGTACATTTCCTCTCAAAGCAATAAAACACCGGCAGTAAAAATGAGGATGATCCACGTGACATTGGAGTCCATTTCTGCCCAATTCCAAGGGTGTTTGCCCCTGGCTTGGGCACCACCATTCATTCAGTGATTTGAAGTTTCCTCTTATAAATACGCATTTTAAAAAATGTCATTCTTCTTATCGATCTACATCAGGAACTTTCCCTTGTGACTAAATCTGCAGATGTAAAAAAAAAAAAAAAAGAATTTCACAGAGTGGGATACATGCAACAAGAGCATGGTCGAGCCAATTTCCTCTGTTCGCTCTTTGAAAGTGTGGCGGCTGGGGAGATTGTCTTCCCCACACTTAAATCACCCTGCCAGAGAAACGGAGTTTTTTAGAAGAGTCCTGAGCGTGTAATTTTATTACCTCAGCACCGATTTTAATATAATTCACGTAATTTCTTCTAGCAGGAGAAAAGCTATTTTCCTAAATGCCTGGTAAAATGAGAGCTGATGGATTTTTTGACTCCCACCAACTCTCTCTCTGGAATTTTCTACTCAAAGAAGAAGCATTGAGAGGTGCTCAGCTCAAAGAGGCTCACTTGGGAGCAGAGAGGGAATGCAGAGCCTTTTACGCTTGTTGATTTCTAATGATGCTGTGTCTCAGAAAAGACCAAATGCATCTCAAAAATTGCCGTCTTATCAAGATCAAACCAAGGTCCAATTTGGTCAGGGTTCTCAATTTCTGCACTTATTGCCATTTGGGGTTGGATAATTCTTTGTTGTGAGGGCTCGTCCTCGTCAGATGGGCTGGTCCCACCCACTTGGTGCCACTTGCACACCACCACAGTTATGGCAACTGGAAATATCGCCATTCATTGTCACACGCGAGAATCACTGGATTCTGTCTCTTGGTTCCAGGATGTCACTCGCCTATTCGTGGGACCCATCTACACAGTGGAGAGGAAGAAGCTACAGTCAGTGCTCAAGACGAATTCGCGGGCAATCAAGAGATGCTGATGGATGATGCAAGAGAATCAAAAAGGTAGCTCTACCAGGTGTCCTACACGACTACATCCTGTAATTTCCCTCCGGTACCTAAGAACCCGTCTGCACGGCAGGACGCCAGAGTTGGACATTACTTTCTTTTCTATTATTTATTTAGCAAATGTTTATATAATCTGCTGTCTGCCAGGCACTGTTTGAAGTGCTTCAGAGAAGCAACCCATTTGATCCTTATTACACCCCTACGAAGTAGATACTATTATCAGCCCATTTCACAGATTAGAAACTAAGGCACAGGAACACGAAGTATGAGCTAGTAAGTAGCCAACCACAACTGAGACTAAAACCTTGATGCCACAGTCTGGGCTCTTCAGCAGTGGGTTATGGCGAGCATGCTATGTGCTGGGGAAAGGGAACTGAATTTGGACTCAGGTTCACCTGGACTCAAACATCCTGGCGCTATCACTTCCTAGCTGGTGAACTTGGTCAAGTTCTCTGATGTCTCTAAACCTAATTACCTCCCATCTCCAGATACCATCACATTGGAGGTTGGAGCTTCAACATACGAACTGGGGGGACACAATTCAGTCCATAGCAAACTTCTTATCCAGACAGTTGTCAGCATAATCATTTTAAAACCTAAATCAGAGCATGCCACTCCCCTGACTATAACTCTTTAAGAAGGACTCATCACTCTCAGGATAAAATTGGGATCCCAAACCATGACCTACTACTTTCTGCGTGACCTCGCCCCAGCCTATCTCTCCGACCTCATCGCCCACCGTTCTCCCCATTACTGCACTCTGGCCACGCTGGCATTTCTTCTGTCCTTGGGACATAACAACTTTTTTCCTGCCTCAGGCACTTTGCACATACTGTTCCCTCTGCTTGGAACACTCTTCCCAAACCTGTTTGAACAGCTGGCTCCTTCTTGCCATTGAGGTCTCAGCTCTGATGTCCACTCTTCAGAGAGGCCTTCCAGGCCACCCGTAAGTCACCCCTGTTCACAGTCACCATTTGCCTTCTATCCGCTTTGTCTTCTTAAAAACACTTGTCAGTATCTGAAATGATGGCTGCTCCTCCACATAGAGCAGAAGCTCTCTAACTGAGAATAGAGACCATGCCTGTCACGTCCACCATCATAGCCCCAGCACCTGCCACCCAGCCCAGCACATCATAAGAGCTCGTTAAATAATTGGTGAAGGTGGGGCTGGCCCTGTGGCCCAGTGGTTAAGTTCAGTCACTCCGCTTTGGCAGCCCGGGGTTCTCAGGTTTGGATCCTGGGTGCAGACCTAGCACCACCTCTCAGCATGCTGTATGCGGCAACCCACAAACAAAATAGAGGAAGATTGGCACAGATGTTGGCTCAGGGCGAATCTTCCTCAGCAAAAAAAAAAAAAAAAAAAAAGGTGAAAGAAGCAAGGAAGGCAAAGAGACCCTTTAGTTTGGGCACGAACGTCTCCCTCTCCACCATCTCTCTTTAACCCTCCTTCCAAGGTAAGTGGCTCATTAAAAATATATTTAGAATAGCGTCTTCCAGTCGCCAGATGTGCAGCTCAAGAGCGAAGTGGAATCAGACTTGAAAATTACATCCCAGGCAAACCCATGCTGCGAGGCGCTATTAAACCCAAACAGAGCTGACTGCTTGCTGCCTCCTCCCATCACCAGATCATGAAAGGAAAGAGAAAACCAATCCCCCACCTTTTTTGTGGCTCATAATGGGAGTGGGGAAGGGGTGCTGATTCTCCTCCTTGCTCTGTAAATCTCTTCAATCTTTCAGTCCGATGTATTACTGTCCTAAATAACAAGAAGAAATACACAAAAGAAGAGACACCCAAATCCTGTCTGTCCTAAGGGGTTCGGACACAAACCTCTTATGATCAGGTTCCCACAGTAGTTCCCCTTATAAATCCCGCCCCGGACAGAGAGAGAAATGAATTTTCCTCACCTTCATCCAGCTGCAGTGCCCACCCCAGCAACCCCGAGCCAGCTGTGCAAATAAGAACACGGAGCTGCCCCTATTCACATTTTGGATGTCAGAGGTCCCTAACTGCCAGCTCCCGGGTCCACAAAGAGCCCAGATGTGCCTTGTTTCACCTGCAGTATTATTTCTATTTGAATCAGTTGTCCACATTTAAAAGTAAGGAGATTTTATATAAAAATCTATATTTCCAACTTCTCTAGAAAATTAACCTGACATCGGGCTCACTTTCTTCCACAATGCAAAACGCTGCTGGGACTGAGAAATGACTACCCACTGTGGCATTCTGCAACTTTCCATTTCATTACAGTACCCACTCAGCCCACTTCCCTCATTGATTTTACCTGCCTGGATCTCATAGGTACTGAGTTTGGAACCCCTGTTACACACATACGTTCACACACGTGCGCGCACACACAGAATAGTGAAATTAATAGACTCAGAACTTTTTGTGGGTCAATAACATTGCACACCTTGAATGGCAATCTTTACAAGACAGCCCTCTTGAATGGAATAGGAAGATCCAGAATTCTAAACTTCTCCTTTGCCATATCTCTGAAGGCTCCTCACAGGGAGTAAAGAAGAGCCACAAATTCTCAAGTCTCCTCCCTACAGAAGCAGCATTTGCTATGATGAATAGGAAAATATCATTCTCATCAGAGTGGGGACACATAAGGGCAGGAATCTGTTTTTAAAGATGCTCAATGTGGCGGAGATTGCTAACTGTTCACCAGAATCCATTTCTTCTTCCTGGGCACACAGCTAGCTTCTCTCTCCTGTCCTCTCTCGTGGTAAGGCGTGGCCTGATGACTGGTTCTCACAAATGGATGCAGCTGGATACTGATGATGGTGGGGCCTTACAAAGTAATGCAAAGGCACAGATGGAAGGATCTTGGGTCCCTGAATCGTCACATAAGAGTGAGCCATCCAACTCAGAAATCAGAAACATCCCATTTGAACTGGTGCATGAGAAGAAATAAACTTGTGTTGGCACCAGTAGGCATTTTGAGAACTGTTTGTTGCCTCAGCTTTGTCTATCCCAATACACTCTAGAAGCTTCCAAGAAAAACATAAAAATAAAAACTAAAGGCATATACTGAGCCATTTTAGTAGCTGCCATTATTAAGTGCCAATTACACGCCAGGTGCTTTATATATTATTCTTATTGTAACAATCAGGAAACGGAGACTCACGAAGTGAAGTAATTTGCTCAAAGTTAACATAGCAACTGGGCGGGTAGGCCTAGAATTGGAACCCAGGGCTGACTCTGAAGTCTACGTTTTTCCACATGGATGCTAATTTCTGAGTTTCTATGATAGAGCAGTCTCTCTATGGGTTGTTTTACCCACTTTTCATTTAATCCACCCTACAAACCAATGAGCTAGGCAGCATTATTGTTACCATTTTATAGAGGAAATTGGGCTCAGAGAGAATAGTACTTTTTCTGAGGTCCCCATTTGTAAGTGTGAAATTCAGACCCAGAACTTTCTGACTCTTTCCACTATTTCCCACGGGATGGCAGGAAGGTTTGGCGAGATTGAGAAATGTTGACATAAGCCATCATTTTGAATAAATGAATTATAAGGTGTACTCATTCACAAATTAGAAATTATGCTTCTGCTTTGTAAAACCTTGTATTATCATTACATTCCTTGTAATAGCATTCAAATAATTTTCATTTATATACTTGAAAGACCCAGCGTACCCAATCCACGTTATAGCACCATATGGTAGATGCTGTATTCTGGTGTCATATATATATATATATACACACCTCATTCTAATGTCATATTATAGACACTCAATAAATGTTGAGTAAATTATTATGAACAATAAACTCCTAGGAGCTGCCCAGAGGTGTGCCATTTCATATTTCCATGACTTTGCCCTTTCTGTTTCTGTTGCCAGGAATACCCCCTATCTTTGTTATCTGACCAATTCTGTTGTGACAGACCAATTTCTGTACATCTTTCAAGACTCAGCTCAAGCATCTCCTCCTCCAGGAAGACCTCCGTGAACACCCAGGCAAGGCTTAGTGCCCTTCCCCTGTACTCCCACAGGACGTTCTGCCTTCTTTTATCCTCGTGTCCACCACAGTAGATTGAAATTGCATGTTCTCCTGTGTATCCCCAAGAATCTGTAAATTCCTTAAACCTAAGAACTAAATATTTTTCACATTTTTATATGGAAATAGTAGCACGTAGTAGTTGATCAATAAATATAATTTCCTAATCTAAACAGAGGCAACATGGGCTAGAAGCATAGAAATTTCCCATGAGGTTTAGGCAAAACTTGGGTTGGCCTTGAGAGAACCAAGGCCATCTGAGAGTAACTGCTTGCACTGGAGACTGACCACTGCTTCTTCCCTTCTGTTGGTACCCTTTTTATCATGCAGAATGATAAACCACGTGGATGAAAACGGACCAGACATATGGCAGGTGTTCAATAAATATTTGTTGAATGAACAAATGAATGAGTGACTAATCTCAGTCATTAAGGGGACCATTACCATTCACAGAATAATGAAATGCACCAATAACAACCAAAACCCTTTCTATCTACGAACTATGTTACTGAATGTCTTTGAGCCCTTTGCACACTTAACCCAAATAAACTTTGAGGGCCCACGTGGCTCAGGTCCTATGTGGAGTCAAATATAGTAAAGCACGATCTAGCAGGCAAAGCAAATGAAAAGCAACTGCTTTCTTACTTGGGTCTCTCAGAGAACATTAAAGTGGAGCCAGGTCATAAACCTCAGCTAGCTTAGTCTAAGCACCATTTCTTCTCCTCAAATATCTCTCGTCTCAAAACATCTCCAGATCCTCTCTCTTGCCAACCTCCCAGAAAACTTTCCCCAACCTCCATACTACAAAAATGGTCTCTTCTTCTCTCCCTCCCCATTTTCTCTCTACGCCTTATGTTGCCTCTCTGACTTGCTTGCCCTCGCTTCCTTTCTGCTTCAAGCAAGAATCCTTTTGTGCCACCTACAGCCCTAGCTCTCTCTTTACCCATCCTCCCATTTTTCATCCTGAAGAGCCTGGACTGGCAAAGACTCAACTCTATTTAACATGAGGATGGAGGAGGGAGATGAGAAAAGCTGGGAACACTCACGCATTAAAAAAAATTCTTGTCCCCATCACACACATGCTTCTCCCTCTACCTGGAAGGCAGAATTTCATCTTACCCACTCAGTGTTTTATGCTTAAAGACTCACCTCAAATGTCCCTTTTCCAGGACTATCCTTTTCACTCACATCAGTGTTAGTCACCAGCTCCCAGCCTTGCTCCCTTGGCATCCCGATGGTTCTGCCTTTAAAGCATTCTTCACGGAGCGTCATGAAATTTTATACACCTGTCACCCCATCTCCTTAAGGAATGGGGCCACATCCTCTGCACCTCTGTATACTCAGAGCCTTGTGCAGTGCCTGGAACAGGGCAAGCATTCAGTGAACGTTTGTTGAATGACTTCATGGAAAATGTTTGAAAGCCCGCATTCAGAACTTTGCCTCTTTGAGGTTCCAAATTTAACAAAAACATGAATACTCCTATAAAACAATATTTTAAAGCTTCATTCGTTTTTACCCTAGCATCAGGAGAAGGAGGGGCCCAGATGGGGCTGACCATCGAAAGAAAAAGTGAAATAAATTGGAAGAAGATGAAGACCCTGCAGACAAATTTCCTTTCCTCACAGTTTTATCCAGAGCCCACAATTTGGACTTCTCATTGGTGACTCTTAAGAATTCTGGAGTTCCCAGGACTTTATTAGGATAAAGAAAGACACGTGCGAATCTTCAACACAGAAGTATCGGAATTCCCTCACACATACTGTTATGTAGTCAAAGTGGTAAATACAATCCTAGGATGGGACAGATATGGATCCAAATTCTGGCCTCACTATCTTTGGGGCCTTTGGCAAGTTTCTCAATCTTAGTTTTCTCGTCTGTAAAACAGGGATAATAATTTACTCCTTTGAAATGTTTGTTGGGCAGAATAAATTAGTTAATGTAAATAACATGCTTAGCACAATGTCTGGCACACAGTAGGACTCAATAAATGTTTCCATCATCATCTTTTAAATATGGCCTCAACTCCCCGGACAACCCCAGAGTCTCTGTCATCTGGGCAGACAGATATAGAATTCCTTGAACAGATGTCAAAACAACAACCAATGCCAGCACATGTAAGAGATGAGCTGAAAGGACAGTAAACGTGAGCAGGGAATAGTTTCAGAGGGGAAGTCGAAGAGGGACCTAGAGACACAGAGATGGGCATTACGTACCTGACTTCTCTCTAACACACCATCCCCTGCCATGACCAGCTGCTGAGACGGGCCACCTGCTAAGAATCATCAAGAGAGAAATGCCACATCCCAGTTCCAGAATTTGAGCAGAAAATACTACAGATTTAAAGGAAAAACATATGGCACCAAAGGGAAAAAAAAAAAATGGCTTTGAATGTCTCCAAGAAGCAGGACTAATCAGATGAAGGAGAGGCAGCCGCCACCACAAAGCAATTTGCAAAAGAGCAATCTCCCTTAAATGAAGAAACACTAAATAAACAACTCACAGCATTCCAGGAGCCCTAAAAAACCTCCCACCCAGAAAGAGAGCGTCTCCATACCCAGCATCCATGGGTAGGAGCTGCGTGGTGCATTGCACCAACCCACACTGGAGACTGGAGGAGTGTTTGAGAGTAAAGCTGGTGTCAGGTAATGTGAATTCCCTGTTGATTTCACCTCCCCCTCCAAACTCCTCGGTGTGGGCTTGACCCTCCCGGAGAAAACAATAGGCGGGAAAAAGAATCAAGGTGCCTAGTAGTCACAAGAGACAGCAACCTGTATGAATCACATCTTTATATTTTCTGGAGTTTGATCTTTGACATGTAAGGCCCTGCTGACCTGGAGTGACTGCCCCAAAGTTAGCCAATTCCTAGAGACAGCAAATTGCAAGTACACTTTTCATATGCAAATCAGCCAACCCAACCACCATCTTTACAGGGCTCTCACACTCCAGGCTACTATCCTCTGCCCTAATCACCGCCAGGCCAGGTACCAGCCACCTTACACCCCAGAGCCTGCTGAAATGAGTCAAACTAGCCAATCCTAAATGGGCTCACTCTGCCTCACCCTTTCCTTCCCGTAGAAACCCCAGGAAAGGCTCTGGCTCACGTTTTCTCCTCGTTCCCTCTGCCTCCTGACCAACCCTGGCGCTTCCCCATATGGGTCAGAAGAATATTTAATAGAACAACTTATCATGTTCATGCCCTGCTCTGAAATATCAGATGGTTTCCCACTGCTAATATAACAAAGCACAAATTCAAATAGGAGTCGCCATTGCAAGACGACGCCAACCCCACCCTTCTGGCTCCAGCCCCATTCCTAATGCACTAAGCACTGTCTTACACATTGCTTCAAGTTTGTTTCATTGCTTATCCTCCCCCTCCCAGAAATACCTGTCCATTTGTCCCTTTCTTGGCTATAAAGTCTGTCCCATCCTTCCAGAAATTACTGTCACCAATTTTGAGACATCTTTGCTGACTCTCACGCTCAGAGTGAACCTCCCTTTTCTCTTTTCAATAGCATTAGTCGGGCTGATGTGTCCGTGATAAGAACATCTCAGGCAGACTAGGAACACCTTGAAGATGGAGACCTTGCCTTGGTTAGATAAGTCCTCTGCCCCTAATCCAGTGACTGGTGCGTGTGCACCAAGACGTTGGTTTGTTGCAATAAAGTGATTCGAAAATTTTCAAGGACACCAAAGGATTTTTAGCAATGTGTCCTGGACTTTCTAAACCTCCCTGTCTCGGTAAAAATGAGATCTGCAGCAGACACCTTGGGAACTAATTAAATGTTAGGACATTACTATGCTCAGACACAGGCGTCCATGCACTTGGGTGACACCCCCACAGAACGGCACCATCAGCCCGTGTTCTCCTTTCTTAACTCATTAATATTTGACTTCTCTGGCTCTCAGATGTCTTGAATATTTTAATTACAGAATCTGATTACATGCTCAGGGATTTTAAAAGAAACAGACACAATTTTCATAAAAGTTTTATGAATCTGACTCAATTTGTGAATATATTTCAATCCAATAAGTATTAATAGTAATTAAAATTTATGGCACACTCACTTGGTGCCAAACGTTATCTCATTTAATCCTGACCACAGTATTAATGAGGTTCAGAGAAGTTAAGTATTTGCCCAAGGTCACACAGAGTCTGATTCAGCCAATATACTTTGCCAATTACCAAGGTTGGCTGTCTTTTTTTTTTTTTTTTTTTTTTGCAGGGAAAGATTCGCCCTGAGCTAACCTTTGTTGACAATCTTCCTCTTTTTTTTTTCCTTCTCCCCAAAGCCCCAGTGCATGGTTATATATCCTACTTGTAAGTCATTCTAGTTCTATGTGAGCCACTGCCACAGCATGGCAACTGACAGCCAGGTGGTGTGGTTCGGCGACTGAGAAACAAACCTGGGCCACCAAAGCGGTGAGAGCACCAAACTTTAACTACTAGGCCATCAGGTCTGCCTCTTTTTTTTTTTTCCTTCTCTTTTATTCATTGTACTACTTATGGAGCCCTTACTACAGTCAAGATGGTATGCTTATTCTAGAAATGCCAGGAAATCAACGCTACTCTCTTTCCCCAGAGCAGCCCTCAACCAACGGTTGATTCTACACCTCGGGTAACTCAAAGGCAGGATTCTACACTGATTCCCAGAGTTGCACAATGGGATTAAGCTCCATTGATCTGCCTGGATAATACACCCTTTACCGTCTGTCCTCTCTTCCCTAGCATTACAGACTCACTCTCTCATGGTGTTTCATGGGATCACCTCCCAAATGAGACACTTATCCTCAAACCCTTGTCTCCAAGCCTGCCTCTGGGGCAACCCAAACCAAGACAATGCTGTCCATCAGGGTCAGAAAACTTTTTCTGTAAGGAGCCAGATAGTAAATACTGCCTTTTGAGTTTTGCAAGCCAGGCTGTCTCTATCACAGCTACTCAGCTCTGCCGTTGTAGCACAGGATTGCAGAGACATCCGTTGTAAAGGGATGACTGTGTTTGTGTTTCCTTAAAATTTTCTTTGTGGACCCTGACATTTGAATTTCATATAACTTTCACCTGTTGTGAAGCATTATTTTTCCTTTTTTTTTTCCACCTTTTAAAAATGTAAAATCCATTCTCAGCTCATCGGCTTTGAGAGTTTGCCACCCTCTGCTTTACAATATTCTCTTGTAATCCTACCATTAACCATATGAGACAAGAACCATCATTGCTCCCACTTTGCAGATGAGGAAAATTGAAGTTTAGGAAGATCAAGTGGCTTTAAGAAAACACACCACCAACTTCCGAGGAACAACCTTGTCCCCAGGGTCCTGGAATGGTCTTCTGGAACATCTGCTCAAAAGTTCTCAACACCCCATCACTTTGGAGGATAAAACGATGACCTCTCTGATGGTTCCTGAATTGGTACCTTCCTCACAGTACACCTCTGCTCTGACAGAGCTGCGTGGTGACTCGATGTACAGCAGTGGCAGCAGCTGCATCCAGATGCCAGCCGAAAACGGCTTGCTGGAATTCGCCTTGGAAACAGCTGCTCCTCCTTACATTGCTAAGAAACTCTGCAGGGTCACAGCAGGACAGGAGAGCTTCAGAAGATCCGAGGGTCGGACCAGCGACACCTTGGAGATGGAACAGCTGGAGCAAGACTCCATTCACCACCATTCTGTTGACATAAGACCAACCTACTTTTCTCTACAGTGCTTTTGTACATATATAGATACACCTGTAAGTGTGATTAAAAAAGCACACATTGTTCACCTGGGGCCAAACAGAGCTTGGCTTAGACAAACTCGAAGCTCGAAGCATGCATGCCAAGTCCTAAACTTAGTCAATATAGCATAACTGCCTCACTCCTTCAAGTGTGCCCAATGCCCCTGTGGAGTAACAATACTAGGTAGGACTTACGAGGTCCTTACCATGTGCCACGCACTGGTCTAAGACCTTAGATACAACACTTCATTTAGCTTTCATAGCAATCCTATGAGGTAGGTGCTATTAGAAGCCCCATTTTACAGATGAGGAATCTGAGTGGTCAATTAATTTACCCAAGGTCACACAGCTAGTGAGTGGCAGACCTGGGTTTTGAACCCAAGTGGACTGACTCTAGAATCCATGCTCTAAACCAGGGATTGGCAAAGGTTGTAAGGGGCTGGATAGTAAATATTTTAAGTTTTGCAGGACGCAAAGGGTCTCCATCACAAATTATCATTTATTATTATTATTATTTTACAACCCTTTAAAAACACAAAAAGCATTCTTAGCTCAAGGACTGTTCAAAAACAGCCTTCTCTGAACTGTTATCCTATAGTGTGGCAGTTTGAAAAACTGGCCCCAATTCCCCACACCCCCCATGTCCACCCACACCCTTTGCCATGTGACTCAGCAGTGCCCGCCCACTCTGACCTGACTTGACCATGTGACCTGCTTTGGCCAATGGGATGTAGGTAAGTGTGACACACACAGAGGCTTGAAAAACATTTGCTCCTCTCACCCCTGAATCTTGTCTGCCATCACCACAAGAACATGCCCACATTGGTCTGCTCGAGGATAAGAGTCACGTGGAGCAGAACTCAGTTGCCCCATCTCCCGAGCAGAAGTCAGCCTAAACTAGCCAACCCCCCGGGCTTGCTTGTGAAAGAGCTCAGCCAGATCCAGCAGAGCTGCCTACCCAACTCACAGCCAACCACAGAAATTGAGCCAGCTAGCTGACATCAGCCAACCTTGAACCCTGCAGACCCATGGGCTAAATACACGTGTGTTATTGTATACCATTGAGTTTTGAGATTGTTTCTTATGCAGCATTGTAGTGCCAATAGATAACTGATACGTACAATGTTCATAAAGCCTTTGAGTTGCAGTTAACAGAATCCCGAGAGAAGTAGGAGAAGAAAAACACAACATTCTCGTAAGTTTCCTAAAATGATCCATGGAGGTCAAGGGCTAAGACAATCCCTTCTCTTCCCTCCTGTCTCCGGTCAGCACAGCCACCAGCACTTCTTGAGTTTTGTGTTTTGGGCGGAGAGATTAAGAGACTCCCCTCCTTCTGGTTCCAAGTAGATTCCCAGGGGAAAGCAGTCATTGGTTCTGGAAGGTGGGGTGCCCTGATTTGCCTACTCGGAGTCAGCGGACCACACAGTGGTCGGAAGCTCACATGGAAACATGGGTGCTCCTGCTGCACTCCATGTATAAGACAGAGGCATGATTCAGGGCAAAAGTCCCTGAGTGTCCTCCCACGGTGGACGTTCCACTGCACTGTGGAGGCACATACGGTGAGGTTAAAGTTGGGGACCCTGCAGCCAGACTACTTTGATTCAAATCGGAGTTTATCATTTACTGCCCTACAAGTTATTTAACCTCTCTGCACCTCAGTTTCCCCATCTGAAAGGTGGTACCAATAATAATACCTACGTCGTGGGGTACTATTGTTATCCTGATGAAGACTAAAGGAGAGAAGATTTGTAAAATGCTTAGAACAATGCCTGCCATGAAGGAAAGAGCACCCCCTCTGAGGGGGAACAATTGCACACCAAAGAAATAAGTATAAGAACCCATGATTGGAGAGATATATATGTATCTGGTACACATAATACAGCTGTGAGAAGAAAAAGACTGACCGGCGGAGAAGAATGGTGGAATCCCTCAAAGCAAGGCCAGGGTGAGAGCAAGTTAGAGTATTAATCAAGAGTAAAAATGATCAACTGCCTTAAATGCTTATGTTCTGCCTGATGCTATAATTCTTAGATATCATCCCTTTGCTTTAGGAGAGAAACTGGAGTAATCAAACTAAGCAACTGAGAGAAAGGCTGTTGGCTCATTGATGCCTGGATATTTCTCTGAGCTCCAGAAAGCTCTGCGAAGACTCATAAACGTCCACCTGAGCGCAGAGGTCCCGTAGACTTGGCAGACTCTGTCATTTGCCTACTCATTACCCACTCCTTTGTTTTTCCGTGATAATAGAACCTCAATTTAGGTCAAGCTGCGTGTCCAGCCTCCAAGGATAAATCGTGATTGGTTTAAGCCAATCACAACAATCGTGTTTCCAAATTTACCAGCCTTCTTAACAGCTAGGAATCACAGGACAAGCAATTTTGGCCACTGAGACATAAAGCAACTCTGCTGCAAGAATTTCTAGGATGAGGATAAGCTTTAACTTTCTTGGTAAAACGTTAAAAATGCAGTCGACATGACCCTTTCTTCCATTTTCTAGTTTTGGATGAAGAAAGGATGGCCAGAGAAGCAGTAGCCGCTTTGTGACCATGAGGGAAAGACCAAGAGGAAGACAGAGAAACCAGCCACAACAATGTTGAAACCATTGAACCAATGCCAGCGATCGCCTACCTTTGGAATTCTCATTACAGGAGAGAAGTACGGTCTGAATGGGTATCCTGAAACTCTGGAGAATGCAGTCCAAACGGAAAGAGAGGAGCACAGTCCTAAGAGATGCTTCTCCATAAAAGGGTAGTACAATTAAGTTTGGGATACGCGGCATCCTCCATTCCCACCTTGGAAGATACCATGTACAAAGTACTTAGTACAATGTACTAAGAGCTCCTGAACTTTGCATGTTATGGGCAGAAAATGCCTCTCCTTGCTCTCGGGTCCCAGTACAGATCCAGGAGAAGGGACTCATTAGTTCAAGGGGATGATATATTGTGATTGTTCCAGTTCGATTCGGGCGTTCACTCTCTGAGGCCATGGGAGCAGAATGACTTTGTTACACACCTGCTCCTGCCACCATTACATGGCTAAAGAGGAGCGGAAACTCCTAGCAAGGGATGTTGGGTATCCCAGATGGTAGGGTGTCCCAATGTGAGTCCCCTACAGTCAGGAAATCACTGTGGTGGAGATCATAGGACATTAAAGGCTCTGAAAAGTCCTGCAGTAAAGACATCTATGCAATCTTGCTTAACTCAAGGTTTCCCAAACTCATAGGATCATGACCCTCTTTTCCTTTTTTCAATTTTCCCTTCTCTTCTTTCCACCACATGTGGGCTCCAATCCTTGGAGTGCTTCCCTATTGAAAAGGACATTTCTAAAGTATCAGTTTTCACACTTGGAGGTTTCCCCACCATGGAGGAGCACCCCAACCGAGCACATGGCAGGGAAAGTCCCAGAATGTGGCTCAGGATCATCCAAGTTTTCACATTTGCTCAGTACTCATCAGTGCAGGCGAAGAATGATTTCAGGGAAGACTGCCTGGCAACAAAATCAAGTTCCATGGCTTGCCCACTGTGTGACCTTGGAGAAGTCACTTAACCTCTCTGTGCCTCAGTCTTCTCATCTGATAAATAAGTATGGTGGGTTTCCACTTAATAGGCTAGTCATTAAGGATTAAATTGGATAATGCTTTTCAAACACTTAGGGCTTTGCCTGGTTTATAAAGTAAATGATCAAAAAATGTTTGCTTTTATTGTATAATTCCATTTATATGAAATGTCCAGAATAGGCAAATCTTTAGAGACAGAATGTAAATGAGTGGTAGCCAGGGGTTGGGGTGAGGGGAGAATGGGGAGGGACTTCTAAAGGGTATGGGGTTTCCTGTTGGGGTGATGAAAATGCTCTAAAATTGGTTGTGGTGATGGCTGCACAACTCTCTGACTCCAGGAAAAATCATCAAATTGTGAACTTTAAAGGGGTGAATTGTATGGTATGTGAATTATATATCAATGAAGATGTTAAATAAAAAATGTGTGTACTTTGATTAACTTTAGTGAAGGAAGCACGTTAGAGTCTAGACTAGAGCTTTGCACTTCAGCAGGTAGTCAATACCGTGGATCTGAATATGCTCTATTTTCTTGTTTCTAAGTTGCACTTTTTCCTTCACATTTTAATTCTTCTGAAGTTGAGATGTGTCATGGAACCAAGATGTATATTTAATGTCATTTTTCCCCCAAAAGAGCTGCCATTAAATCAATAGTTCGTCTTGCAACCAACAGCATCCAAAAATCAAGAAATATGGTAACGTGATCCAGCAATCCCGTCTCTACCTATATCTCTGAAGGAAAGGAAATCACTGTCTTGAAGCAAGATCTGCACCCCCATGTTCACCGCATCATTATTCACAATAGCCAAGACGTGGAAGCAACTCAAGTGCCATCAAAGGATGAATGGATAAAGAAAATGTGGGGTATGTATATGCGATAGAATATTATTCAGCCATAAAAAAGGAAAATCCTGCCATTTGCAACAACATGGATGGACCTTGAGGGCATTATGCTGAGTGACACAAGTCAGATTGAGAAAGACAAAGACAAATATGATCTCTCTTATATGTGGAATCTAAAGAAGCTGAACTCATGGAAATAAAGAGTAAATTAGTGGGTTGCCAAGACTGGGGAGTGGGGGAAATGGGGAGGTGGTCAAAAGGAACAAATTTTCAGTTATAAGATGAATAAATCCTGGGGACCTAATGTATGGTGTGATGACTATAGTTAACAATACTGCATTGTATACTTGAAAATTGCTAAAAGTAGGTCTTAAAAGTCCTCACCACCAAAAAAAAAAAAATGGTAACTATGTGAGGTGATGGATGTTAACTAATCTTATCGTGCTAACCATTTCTCAATATATATGTATATCTAGTCATAATGTTGTACACTTTAAACTCACACAGTGTTATATCTCAATAAAGCTGGGGAGAAAAAAAAGAAATGTGGTCATAAATGCACTCATCCAAACATTTATTGATCATTATTATGTGCGAGATTTCAGAAAGCATTATCATTCACGCCTTCCTCAATTGAGGAGTCTAGTTTAAAATGTACAACCACAGGCTTTTTATACAACATAGTGGCAGTTCACTTAGCTTAAGGGACTTTAAAATCCTTTGTGAGAGCCATAAGCAAGCCCTGTTTCACTATCTAGGATGTGGTAGCAGGTGCTGTCTCAGTCCGATCCCCCACACGCTTGAACCACCTGAGTTCCCCCATAGCCGAAGCAGAGGTTCTTCATGGCGGTGGATGCTTTCCCACTCCAGGTACCCACAGCTTTCTGCCTCTCTGCCTCCAAGCCTCTTTCAAGCCAGGGAGCTTCCTCAGCACACACAGGGAAGCAGGAAGTGCCAGGGACTCAGTGTCCTGGGAGAAATCCTCAGTCAATGAAGCTCGATCTATATTCCAGCTTCCCAGTCTGGAGAACTCCGGGGTCATGTTCCACACGGTTTCTCAGAGGACCACCCCCCCATGGAGTTGAGCCTCACTTGCTCACAGCAAGCACCTGCTCATGAATGCACCTTGTCTGGATGTTCTCCTTTCCCTGTCATTTTCCTTCAATTACTTCACTGTGATGCATGGGATCATTTCCCCAAATAAACTGCCTCTCAGGTCCTTGTCTTGGGCTTTGCTTTTGAGGAAACCCAAACTAAGCCTGATGCTTTGAAAACACCTGAAAACTTTAAATATATCCTGTTCCCTGTATTTATTTGTGCTTCATCTCACCTTACAGAGGATTTGTGGTGGCCTAGAACTAAATTACACTTGATAAAACAATGATGAATTCAAAAATGCTAAGGGACTGGGACCAGCAAGTTAAGGAATGTGTAGTGTACAATCAGTCCACACGCTGCTAGCACCGCCAGAACCAAATAGCACAGACTGAGCCACTTAAACAACTAAAATTTATTCCTCACAGTTTTGGAGGCTGGAAGTCCCAGGGCAAGGTCTGGAAGGGTTCGGTTTCCGGTGAGAGCTCTCTTCCTGGCTTGCAGATGGCTGCCTTCTCGTTGTGTCCTCACGTGGCTTTCCTCTGTGCATGCGTGGAGCGCCAGCGATCTCTGGCATCTCTTCCTCCTCTCACGAGGTCACCAGTCCTATAGGACTAGGGCCCCACCCTTATGAGGTCATTCAACGTAATTACTTCCTTTAGATCCTAGCTCCAGATACAGTCACATCGGGGGGTTAGGATTTCAACACACCTTTTGGAGGGGGCACAATTCAGTCCAAAGCAGGAGGCAACTTAATACGTTATATTTTAATTATATACGTATGTATCCATTTTCCTCCACAGAAGCATCTATGTATTTCCAGTGCCTCTGATAGGGTCTGGCATGAAATGTGGGCTCAATATACGTTCATCAAACTGAGCTGAATGGAGAGACCTCAAATGTGGTGGCCATAAAGAGCCTACGTGACTTGCTGAATACCAGAGAGCTTCTTGGCAGTCAAATTAAAAAGGGAGACACAGGTAGTGGCATAATTCCCATTATCGAAAAAGAAATAGTCCATTTTGTCAGGGAAAACAACACTTTCGACTTAAGTACTCAGACATGGCATCTCTCCCCACTCTCACGATGCCTCTAAGCCCCTGCTTTCCCCCTCTATCTATACATACTATCTGTTTCTTTCTCTTAAGAATACTCTTCAAATCCCTGTTCCATCTTTCTTCAACCTCCAAGGTGAGTCTTCTTTCGTTTTCAAAAGGGAATTGTGCTCACCAAACACCATTGCTTAATGAGGACCTTTTAGCTGTTGGTGAAAGAAATCCCGGCTCAAAAGTACAAGCAAAAGAAGGAAATTAGCTCATGAAAATGTAAATCACAGGGTTAGTTCTGGCTTCAGGTATGACTGGATCCAGGAGCTTAAACAACATCATCAGGACCATGTTTTTCTCCATCTCTCATGTGTGCATTCCCCTGTGCTGGCTCCATTTTCAGACAAGTAGTCACCTCCAGGGACCAGATGGCTTCTAGAAAAACTAGGCTTACATTCCCAGAGCTCCAAGTTACATAGGAAGGAGAAAGGGTGCCTCTTATCTGACCATCCAAGCCAAAGTCCGAAAATTGGATCATAGTGACCTGATTGGCTTGGCTTGGGTCATATGACCACCCCCCCACCACCACCACCAAGGGCTTGAAGGATGCGAGAGTCTGATTGATCAGACTTTGGTCACATGCTCATCTCTGGAGGAAGGTGGGGGGTGGGGGAACCGTGATGAGGTCGATTCCACCAGAAGCACATGGACTAAAAGTGGAGGCGAGATGGTAACTGAGAGGAAAATTGGGGTACACTTACCAGAGAAAGTATGTATGGATCCTGCGCAGGAAATGAGCAATACTCCCTAACTCTCAGTTAAAATCAACTATTTCTTCACATTGTATTTTATGTTAAGGATGAAGAGGGTCAACCTGAATAAATCCAATCTCTCCGATAAATTTATTTTTATTGAAAAAATGAAATAAAAGTTCCTTTTAGGATCCTCCGAAATCACGGTTATGAATCACCTATCAGGAGATGAATTTTTCATGGAGACGTAGATAACATTCCTATTGCAAAAATAGGTGTAGCTAAAAAGATAAACTATTAAAAGAAATTTGGATGGAACAAGGCTTGACTGGGCAGTAAATCTCAAACACCAGTGAGTTTCATTCCTAAACGCAGCCTCCAAAGACACAGAAAAGAGCCATCAGGTTGTGCAAACTGGAATGAGCTGGTTAGATTCCATTGCCAGACAAGCAACAGGCTGGCCGTGTGCCGACTCTCAGAGATATCGATCCCCACTCAATCAGACCTTCTCCCACCCAAAGAATAAAGGAGAAAAAAGCCCTGAAACTAAGGAAGACCTTCCTCAGCTTCCAGGGGTTATATTTCTAAGTTTTCTTGGTTGAAAGCTCTCAGGCATCTCTCCTAAAGAAACCAGCCCAGCTGATACACTCTTGTCAATGCAGCCATGGCTTACTCACAGCACATCCAACTATTTAACATGTATTTCTTGCAACAGGAAAGAAGATGCAGAACCATCATTAATTTATAGTTGTGTTCTCAGGATATAGCAGTTATCTATTGCTAAAATAACACTGTGTAACAAACTGCCCCAAAACTCACTGTCTTGACACAATAGATAATTATTTCAGCTCATGAGTCTAGTTGGCTGGACAGTTCTGGTCATCACAAGACGTCAGCTGGAATGACTGGGAGATTCAGTTCTGCTCCATGTGTCTCTCATGCTCACCCCTGGGACCAGCGGGCTTGGGAGATTCAGTTCTGCTCCATGTGTCTCTCATGCTCTCCCATGGGACCAGTGGGCTAGCCTTGGAATGTCCTTCTCATGGCAGTGGCAAAGGACAAGAGCAGACAGGCCCACCATCAAGCATTTTCATGCCTCTACTTGTGTCACATTTGCTAACATCCCATTGGCCAAATCAAGTCACATGGCTGTCCAGAGTCAGAGAAGGAGGGCTCCGCAAAGTCACATAACATGGTTCTGGGAGAGGTAAAGAATCAGTGCCATTTTTACAAACTGCCAAAGGAGACAGCCATGAAGATGATGATAAAGGCAGTCTTGGGTCTAATTAGCTGGTATTTGGACAAGAGAAAGCAGCAGGATTTATTTATCCAATGTAGTTACATTTTTTTACTTTTCCATAAGTGGTTTTTGTTTAGAAGGAGGATGGAAATAGAAGCCTCCTGTGGACTTGGATGTCAACTAAGAAAGATTCAGATACCCAAGGAAATGAAGGAAGAAGAGAAGATTTTAATACCTAACAAGGAAAAATCACAGCGTCTGCTGCCACCCCTGGGGAGATGGACTCCTGCCTAAGTAACTGGCAAAAAGGGTCTGCTCAGCACCAGTGTTTTGCCAAGAAATCTTCAAGGTGACCTGATGCAGGAACTTCAGGCTCGGGGGAGGAGGACGGAGTATTCCACTGAGGCATGCAGAAGGAGAGGGAGCCATTCGCTCGCTTTCGCAAGCGGCTAAAAAACCCAGAGCCGAACCTAAAATTAGGAAATTAAAACTAAATAAGGGAACTCAAGCAGAACCATTTCCATCAAAAGCACCAAGCATATGGGCCACGCTGTCAAGTGAAGACCATCAAACGGAAGAGTGTAAATGAATCTGGGAGATTAGACAGATTTGCTGGAAAGGGAGGAAAGTGTCTTTTGAAAGCCCAGATCTGGGATCGGATTTGTCACCTTGTCACCAGCAGGAAAGCTGCCCTCCACTTCCGTCCAGCCCTTTGAGACAACGGCCTGCCTTAGAACCTTTGGTGTTGCCCCTGGAAAACTTTCTCCAAAGAGAAAAAAAAACTAAAGTCCCCTAGGATATTACTGAATAGAAAGCTCCTTTTGAAAACGTCTCTAACAGCCTGTTGTGTGTTTTAATGAGTTGAAACGTGTGCCTCCACTGGCTGGGATGTTAAAGAGAGCTTCTTTCTGCCCGCTCCCTCTGGCTTCTACTGGCTCCTGTTTGATTCTGCATATTCATAAAATGCTCGGCAGGGCCCATCACAGTTCAAACGTGAATTTTGGCTTTGACGTCTTCAATAGGCCTGTTCTTCTCCCCTCGGCAGTTATTCACCGAGCTCACAAGACACTCCTACTGGGCATTTGGAGCTGCGAGCTGGCAGAACAAGGTGCCGATTTCAAAGGCTGGTTAACAACCTTTGCTGGGGGACCAGAGGGACAGGGTTTGCCAGATGGGCTCTGCCCACTTCTGATTAGCCTGGGGATGACAAGCCTTCCCCCATCCAAGTTTGCAAAATAGCTTTATATTTTACTTTCTTTCTTCTTCGTATCCCTTGGGAATTTCTATTAAGCCGAAAGGCAGTTGTATAATCCAAAAAAGAAAAGAAGAATGAAGAAAAATGCCTGCCAGTAGTTTATTGACAAAGCTTCCTTCTTAGCTCTTGACATCATCTACTTCCCTTTATCCGTGTTGTCACCACCTTAGTTCAAGCTACTTTGACTTTTCATTTCATGACCTCCTCGCTGGTCTCCCTGCCTCTGCTGTAGCCCAGTGTCCTCTCTACCATGTGACCAGAGCAACATTTCTAGAACACGATGCCAATCTATTTTCCTTCCTTTATTCAGTAAATAACGAGTTCGGCATCTGCTGTGTATCAGGCAAGGTGCTGGCTCTAGGGAGAAAATGGTGAGCAAAGCAAAGCCCTGGCCTCAGCGAGCTTACAGTCCAGTGGAGGAGATTGGTTTTGTTATAGAACCAAGCAATCAAATGTGAAACTGCAAGGGTAGGGCGCATGAAGGTTGAGGATGTGAACCTCTGGGAGCATATAATAGAAGGGGGTGGGAGATCAGGGAAGGCTTCCCTGAGGAGGC